>NW_007258460.1:198644-266136 GCF_000164805.1 Carlito syrichta | reverse complement strand
AATCCATGATTTTGTTCTTTTTTATGGCTGTGTAGTATTCCATCGTGTATATGTACCACATTTTTTAAATCCAGTCCTCTTTTGATGGACAGCATGGTTGCTTCCAGGTTCTTGCTATTGTGAATAGTGCTGCGATAAACATACGTATGCAGGTATCTTTTTTATAGAGTGATTTGAGTTCTTCAGGGTACATTCCCAGTAGGGAGACTGCGGGGTCATATGGGAGGTCAATATTTAGAGCTTTTAGGAATCACCATACTGTTTTCAACAGAGGTTGTACTAGTTTGCACTCCCACAAATAGTGTAGAAGTGTTCCCTTTTTGCCACACACTCTCCAGCAACTGTTATTTTTTGAGTTATTGATAATTGCCATTCTGACTGGATTTAGGTGATATCTCAGTGTGGTTTTGATTTGCATCTCCCTGATGATTAGTGAGGTTGAACATTTTTTCATGTGTCTGTTGGCTGCTTGTTGGGAGCCAGCCTTGGAGGCCCACCTGATTGACAGGGTCCTGGTGGGTTGAAGATCCTGGGCTGCAGGGCGAGCCCGGGAAGCTGAGGCCCTTCTGTCTTCCACCTTTGCTGTTTGGTACCACCGAAGAATTCTGTGCAGTCATGGAAGAAGAAAATGGCATGTTTGTGCAAAGTACTCACAGCTAACCTGAGAATGTCACGGTTCATTTTTCCATTTCCCACTATGCCGCTTGGCTTTTTCTAACATATGCATGGGTTAAACTCTGAAGCACATCAAGAATGCTTTCTTTCATTTGGTTATAAGTTACTAGATATTGCTTAAGTAATAAATGATATAAGTATATTCACTCCTTATTTGATTTAGAATTATGTAGTTTAGTGTTTAGACATAAGGTTTTTTAGAAGCACAAGTTTATAGTAAGTTCATTATGAATTCATTATAAGTTCTAACACTTATCTAGGAGTTATGTAGGTGATGTAAAACACTGTTTTCACTGACTTAGGATAAAGGTTAATTGTTAAGGTTTTTACTTAATTCAATAGTTAAAACTCTAAGTTAACATTTATAGAGTGGGTTTTCACTGAACTCATAATATACTAATCAGACACTTTTATGATAAATTAGCTAAAGACAGAAAGCAACCTTGGGGGACTGGGAGACACTACTAAAAGCTTCTTTTGAATTCTCTAGAAATAAGCACCACAGGATAAGAGAAAAGTAACGAAGACACCTGGACAAGAAAGGCGATTACAAAGCTCTGAAGGTCATAAAGCCCCGGAAGGAAAACTACTGCTACATGAAGAACTTTACACTTGGAAACTTTCTGGAGACAGTTCAAGGACTGTAATTCGGGACTTTGAACTAAAACTATCATCTTTGGCCTTATGAATAAGACTCATTGTCTGAATGTTTATAGAGTTCTTGGCTTGTTTCTTGCTAAGACCACTAGATGGTGGTAACTTTTAGAGGATATGTACATGAAGGAATTTTCTTTGTCTTGCCCCTTTACAAATGGTATAAAAGCTTTCCCTTAGCTAACATTTAATGTCATCTGTTCAGGAAGCAGGTGTCCGAGTATAATATTTTTGTCTTTCACCTACCCGTCTCTCCTTCAGGAGATCTCACGACCCTTGTGGGGCTGGACCCCCACAGCTGCTCAGATGTCTTCCTTTGAGAAGTATCTGTTCATATCTTTTGCCCATTTTATAATGGGTTTGTTTGTTTTTTTCTTTTCAGTACATTTGAGATCCTTGTAGATCCAAGATGCTAAGCCTTTGTCAGACATGGAGTTGGAAAAAACTTTCCCCAAGTCTATAGGCTGTCTCCCTGCTCTCTTGATGGTTTCTTTGGCTTTGCAGAAGCTTGTCAGTTTAATGAGGTCCCACTTGTCTATCTTATCTCTTATGGCCTGTGGGTTTCAGGTTTTGTTCAGAAATTGGATGCCAGTTCCAATTTCCATGAGGGTATATCCTTCATTTTCTAAGGTTCTTATAGTTTGAGGTTTTACATTTAGGTTTCTGATCCATTTAGAGTTAATTTTTGTGTATGGGGATAGATAGGGGTCCTGTTTCAATCTTCTGCATGTTGTCAGCCAGTTTTCCCAGCACCATTTACTGAATAGGTTCTCCTTTCCCCAGTGGTAGGTGGTGGAGGCTTTGTCGAAGATGAGTTGGTTGAGAAATTGAGGTTTTGCTTCTGGAATCTCAGATTGCCTTAGGTAAGGTGGACATCTTCACAATGTTGATTCTTCCAATCCATGAGCATGGGATATTTTTCCACTTGTTTGAGTCATCTTTGATTTCTTTGAGCAGTGTTTCATTGTAATGGTCTTTCACATCTCTGGTTAGGAAGATGCCAAGGTGTTTCATTTTTTTTCTGGCTATTGTGAATGGAATTGTGCTTTTTATTTGGATTTCTGTTTGTTTATTATTGGTGTAAAGAAATGAGATTGTCTTTTGCATATTTATTTTATATCCTGAGACTTTGCCAAAGTCCTTTATCAGTGTAAGGAGGTTTTTGACAGATTCTCTTGGGTTTTCAAGGTTCACCATCATGTCATCTGCAAAGAGAGATAGCTTGACTTCCTCTTTTCCTATTTGAATACCCCTGATTGCCTTCTCTTCTCTGACTGCCCTAGACAGGAATTCCAATACTATATTGAACAGGAGTGGTGAGAGTGGGCATGCTTGTCTTGTTCCAGTTTTCAGGGGAAATGGTTCCAGTTTTTGTCCGTTTAGTAGTATGCTGGCTGTGGGTTTCTCGTAGATGGCTTTTACTTTTTTGAGGTATGTTCCCAATATACCTAGATGTTCAAGGGTTTTTATCAAGAAGGGGTGCTGGATTTTGTCAAAAGCTTTTTCTGCATCTAATGATATAATCATGTGGTTTTTGTTTTGACATCTGTTGATGTATTTAATTACATTTATGGTTTTATGCATGTTGAACCAGACTTGCATCCCAGGGATGAAGCCTACTTGGTCAATATGGATGATTTTTGAGATGTGTTGTTGAATCTGGTTTGCTAGGATCTTGTTGAGAATTTTAGCATCTATGTATATTGGCCTGTAGTTGTCTTTCTTTGTTGGGTCTTTACCTGGCTTGGGTATCAGTGTGATGTTAGCTTCATGAAATGATTTGGGGAGAGTTCCATCTTTCTCAATCACCTGGAATACCTTCAGTAGGATTGGTATCAGCTCCTCCTTAAATGTCTTATTGAATTCTGCTGGAAAGCCATCTGGTCCAGGGCTTTTTTTTGTAGGTAGTTTTCTTATTACATAGTCAATTTCCTTGATTATTATTGGTCTATTTAGGGTCTCAATTTCTTCTTGTTTCAACCTAGGCAGGTTGTGTGATGACAAAAAGTCCTCCATTTCTGAAAGGTTTTCAAGTTTGTTTCCATACAAGTGTACATAGTAGTCTCTAATGATCTTTTGTATTTCTTCAGGATCAGATGTGACTTCATCTTTTGTGTTTCTGATTGTGTTTATTTGGGCTTTTTCTCTCTGTTTCTTGGTCAGTCTAGCTAGGGGACCATCAATCTTGTTTATCCTTTTGAAGAACCAGCTTTTTGTTTCATTGATTTTTTTGTATTATCTTTTTATCTTCTATGTCCTGGATTTGGGCTTTTATTTTGGTGATCTGGATTCTTCTGCTGAAATTAGGATTTTTGTGGTCTTGCTTTTCCAGCGTTTTTAGGTGGCTTGTTAGGCTGTTAATTTGTGATCCTTCCATTTTCTTCATGTGTGTTTGTAGGGATATACATTCCCCTCATACTACAGCTTTCATGGCATCCCAGAGATTTTGGTAAGATGTTTCTTCATTTTCATTTGTTCCCAGGTATCTTTTGATCTCTGTTTTGATTTCATCATTGACCCAGGAGTTGTTTAGCATCATGCTGTTTAGTGTCCATGTCTTTGTGGGTTTTGGGGGGACCTTGTTGGTGTTAATGTTTATTTTTATTCCACTATGGTCCGAGAAGGTGCATGGTAAAATTTCAGTCCTTTTAAATTTGCTTTTGCTTGATTTATGGCCAAGTGTGTGGTCGATCTTAGAGTACATTTCATGTGGTGATGAGTAGAATGTGTATTCTGTGGTCTTTGGATGGAGGGTTCTGTAGGTATCAATTAAGTCCATTTGATCAAGAGTCACATTGAGGTTTTGGATCTTGTTGCTGATTTTTTGTCCTGATGATCTGTCTAGGGTTGTGAGTAGGGTATTGAAGTCCCCAGATATGATGGTATTGGAGTCAATATCTTTAGTTTACCTAGAAGCTGCTTTATGAAGGTTGGTGCTCCTATGTTTGGTGCATATATGTTTAGGATGGATATTTCTTGTTAATGGATTGAACCTTTTATCATTATGTAGAGGCCTTCTGTATCTTTTTTAATTTTTGATAGCTTAAAGGGTATTTTGTCTGAGATTAAAATCGCAACTCCTTTCTTTTGTGTTCCATTCACCTGAAAATTTGTTTCTCATCCTTTTACTTTGAGTCTGTGAGTGTCCTTTCTAGTGAATTGAGTCTCTTGAAGACAATAGATTGTTGCCTGGTGATATTTTATCCATTTTGCCATTCTATGTCTTTTCAGTGGTGCATTTAGTCCATTCACATTCAAACTAATTATTGAAATGTGAGAATTGATACCTTTCATAATGTTCTTACAGAATTGTTGCTCTTCCTGTTTGTGTGTTGTCTTTCTTTTGGTTTCAGAGTTGGATCATGTGTGTTTTTAATCTTTTTCCTGTACTCTTGTGAAGAACGTTGTTGTTCTTTCTTCCTTTTCTTCTGTGTTCAATACTTTCTTAAGTGTTTCTTGTAGAGGTGGTCTTGTGGCAGCGTAGGTTCTTACGGATTGGATATCTGGGAAAGATTTCAATTCTCCCTCACTGATGAAGTTTAGCTTGGTCGGGTAGGTTATTCTCAGTTGAAATTGTTTATCTTTTAGAACTTTGAAGATAGGTCTCCAAGCTCTCCTAGCCTAGAGGGTTTCTGTAGATAAATCTGCTGCTATTCTAATTGGTCTTCCCTGGTACATAGTCTGACCTTTTTCTCTTGCAGCCTTTAGGATTTTTTCTTTTATACCTCCTTTGTTTATGTGAATTATTATATGTCTGGGAGTTGGTCTTCTCATTTGTTGTCTTGCAGGGGTTCTCTGAATCTCTTATGTTTGAATTTTTTCATCCTTGATGAGATGAGGGTAGTTTGCTTGAATGATTTTATGAAATGTTTGTTCCAGTGTGGCCTCTGTTTCTCTCTCTGCCTCAGGAAGGCCAATTACTCTTAGGTTCGGTCTCTTGAAGTGAACATTCATCTCTTGAAGGTTTTGTTCTGTCTTTTTGAGCTTCTTTTCTATGCTTTTGACAGTTTGGGTTAGTTCTGTGTTTTTGTCTTCGAGCTCTGAGATTCTTTCTTCTTCTTGGCTAATATTGCTTTCCATGCTTATTAGTTTGCTATTTATTTCCATCACAGTATTCTTTACTGCTTTTATTTCTGATATCAGCTCCTTCCTCTTTTCCTCTTATCTCTCCTCAATTTTTAAAATTCTCTCTGTTAATGTCTTGATGTCTGGGTTTGTTTCATGTGACCAGTCATTCTGGGGGCTCTTCATTGCTTGTGTTCTGGAATCTGTTTTCTCAGTGTCTGATCTCCCAGGGGTCTGTGTGAGACCTATATTCTTCTGGTTTTTCTTCATTTGTGTGTTTTTTTTCTCCCTCCCTCATTTTTCCTTCCCTCCATGTCACCGTCTTCTTTAATTCTGTTATTCAGGGGTAGAGGGATTAGTTTTACTTCTGTTTGTTCACTCTCCTATTCTTTATGTATATCCTCTTACTTTGTTCAATTCTGGAGTTGCACTGTAGTTTGGGGGTGGTACTTTTTGCAGTTTTGAGATTTACTTAAGGGGAGAGCTGTGATTCAAAATCTATCTGCAGGTCCTGGTATTCTCCAAGAGGTATATGGATAATCTGAAACCCACTTCCCACTGCCTTGGAATATGTCTGTGTGGTGGGGCTGTAGGTTTACTCCCTGAAATAAAATGTGGTTAGCAGAGGGAAGAGAATGGAACAGACAGTGGGGGGAAGAGGAGGGTGGAGAGAGAGAGGAGTAAGGGGGGGGAACAGATGAGTGTACCAACAAATGGAGAGAGTGACCTATACTGAAACAGATAAAAACAATAGACCACAGCTACAGACTAACCAACTACCATACAAAAAAAATAAAACATAAATGATGCTAACATACAAGCTAACAAACCACCTTATTGGTGTGCTGTTCCTCTAAACAAAGATATGGTTTACAGAGAGGAGAAAAGAGAAGAAAAGGAAGAGGGAAAGAAAAAAAAAAGGATCAAAACAGTAGGAACAGAATTAAGTCATTAAACTAACAGAACCAATAGAGCACACTCTGAGTCTTTTTGTTTAAGTCCAATGTCCTTTCAGCTCTGATTTCTAGCTTTCTTTTCAAGCTGGTAAATTAGTTTGCAGTTAGGGTCAGTTGCCCCTGGCCTGCTGTGTAGGACAGTTTAGATCACCCTCCGTTCACCACTCAAATCTGGCCTTTGTCTGTTTTTCAAGCTTGTTTCTCCCGTTTTGGTGTTGTTACCTTGAATTACCAGCAGGTGGTGCTATCTCAGCTGCTCGCCCCAGAGGGACTGGAGCCGGACAGTAGTCGGGCAGAGGCCGGAGATGGCAGCCTGCTTCAGGGCACACGGGAGGAGACCCATGGCTGGCAGGATGTCATGGTGGCAGAAGAGGGGACAGTGATCCCAGCAGATCTTGCCTGCAGGGGCTTCAAGGACTGATGTCTGGATGTCCTCAGGCACTGGTGGCGTGATGCGCTATGGCCACCATGGAAGCCGCAGTGGCGCCGACGGCTGCTGTGTCTGCGCTGCA
Organism: Carlito syrichta; assembly: GCF_000164805.1. Lineage (NCBI taxonomy): Eukaryota > Metazoa > Chordata > Mammalia > Primates > Tarsiidae > Carlito > Carlito syrichta. The sequence continues at coordinate 259,274 of NW_007258460.1, read as the reverse complement.
GTGATTGTCCAGACTGCTGTGATGCCCCAGTGGTGGCATGGCCGAACCCTGTGTGAAGAGCAGGCTGCTGATGTTGGAGTCCGCAGCCCCTGGGGAGAGAGCCAGAGACCCTCTGCGTTCTCTTTTGCAGAGGGTTTCATAGACCAGGTTGCCCTGTTGCCATCTTGCCGGAAGTCAAACATTTGTATACTTAACCCTCAATTGTACCCCATATCTTTAAAATAAAAAAAATTAAAAAGGAGAAAAATCTGAGATTAAAAAAAAAAGAAGAAAGAAAATCCAACAGAGTCAGTTTCTAGTGTGGGCTCTCTTCCTGGTATGCAGATGGACACGTTCTCATTGTATATGCACATGGAGGATATCTATATCTATATCTATATCTGTATCTATCTATCTATCTATCTATTCTTATAAGATCACCAATCCTTTCACATTATGACCCCACTTTTATGACCTCCCTTAACCTTGATTACTCCTAAAAACCCCATCTCCAAATACAATCACATTGGGGATTAGGGTTTCAATATAATTGGGGAGGAGGGCACAATCTATTCCATAGTAAACACTATATGTGAGGAGAGTAAACCCATAACCAGAAGACATGCCAACTCCAGTAAGGGCAAATTGTTACTCCTTTCAAGGAAGCAGGGGTCTGATATAATAACATTTCCACCAAGTGTTTGGTTGAGTTCTTCAAAGTATAGTTCCATGTTAAAAACACAACAATTGTCCTCATTATTGGCAGGTAGGGAATGCAGCAGTGGTAGTAGATAGATAATTTTTACAAGATGATGGTTTATGTATCACCCCCAATTCTGTCACCACTGCCATTCCATTCATTCAAGTATTGATATTATCAAGCTTACTGACCCCCACTAGAGAAATTATCCTGTTTTTCCTCAGGATAGGTGCCTCCTCTTTGGTGAGGTAGCTGAGACTTTGGTGGTTTCTGGTAGTCATTAATATGAGACACAGACAACTTTATACTTATGGTTTTTCTTATATGAAGGGTATTTTGATTGTTCATGGAAAATACATAGTATGACAAGTTATATATGGATTTTAAAATCTTTTTGCACCAAAATAAACTCAAACTAACTTATTATAACATGTCCAAGCAGTGTCCAGTTTGAGTCACTGAGGAGAAGATATCCATTTGAAAAGAGTTCCTATCAGAGCAACATAAATTCTGCTAAAATTGAAGCAAGAACAAATATCAAATTTATGGTGAAGCTTGGGTGGAAGATTAGTGAAATCACTGATGCTCTACAAAATTTTTTTGAGATCGATGTCACAAATAAATTGGCAGTTTACAAATGGATAACTAATTTTAAAGAGAGATGAGATAATGTTGAAAATGAAGCCCTCAGGAGCAGATAATTCACATCAGTTTGTAAGAAAAAGACTAATCTTGTTAGTATCCTATTTGAAGAGGACCAAGAATTAACAGCACAAAGAAAAGCCAACACCATAGAAATCTCAGCTGGTTTAACTTACACAATTCTGACTGAAAAATTAAATTTGAACAAACTTTCCACTTGATGAGTGTCAAAGCCTTTGTGCCCAGATCAGCTGCAGACAAGAGCAGAGCTTTCAGTTGAAATTGTAAACTAGTGAGAACAAAATCCTAAAGCATTTATTCAAATAACTATAACAGAAGATGAAACATGACTTTACCATATAGTCAAAGCTATCAAGAGGTAGAAGTAGTCCAGTCAAACCAAAAGCATATCGGATAAGAGCAAAGGTCATGACAACAGTTTTTTTTTTTTTGAGCTACTTAAGACATTTTGCTTGTTGACCAATGAATGATAACATCTGCTAATATTATGATAGTATTTTAAGAAAGTTATTTAAAGCTTTAGCAGGAAAATGGTTGGAAAGTTTCACCAGAGAATCCTTCCTTTCCCACCATGACAATGCTCCTGCTCATTCCTCTCACAAAATGAAGAATATTTGGGGGGAGAGTTTCAATGGAAAAATCACCAGGCATCCACCTTACATTCCTGATTGGTTCCTTCTGACTTCTTTTTGTTTCTTAATTTTAGTACATAAAAGAGATTGGCAATGGCTGATCACTGCCAGTGAAGGGAGGGAGAGGCACATAACATCACTAAGGCTACCTGATACCAAACTAGGCAAAATGAGAACCAATGGCAGGTACAAACTTCACCTGTATGATGATCACTTATGTACCTAACCTCGAATTCTGAATTGTACCCCACATCTTTTAAAAAAGAAAAACCTCCATCAGTTATCACTACACACCTATCAGAATGGCCAACACAAAACAATCTTTAAAAAGTGGGGGGGGAACACCTTTAAAGAGTACCTTTTTTTTTTCCAGTTTTTCTTTTTCTTTTCTTTCTTTCTTTCTTTAAATAAAGTGTTGCTCAGGCTGGAGTGCAATGATACCATGATAGTAGCTCACTGCAGCCTTGAACTCCTGGGCTCAAGCAATCTTCCCACCTCAGCCTCCTGAGTAGTTGGACTATAGGCAAACACCACCATGCCTGGATAATTTTTTATTTTTTTTGTAAAGATGGAGTCTTGCTATTTTTTGTTCAGGCTGGTCTTAAACTCCTGATCTCAAGTGATCCTCCTCTCTTGGCTTCCCAAAGTGTGTCAGGATTACAGGCATGAGACACTACACTCAGTCTTTCTTCTTTTAATAATGTAAAAAAAGACTACATTGACACAGATAAATTCCCAGGACCCTGATTTATTTAGAGGTGGATTAAAGAGATGGTCCAGTTGCTTATAAGAGTGTCTTCAACTTGTTGGAGCTTACATTGAGAAATAAAGTTTATATTTCTATTTTTATCTTTTAGTTTTATTTTCCATGACCCCATTGAAGTCATCTCATAGATCCATTCATATGCCTCTTACTCTTGCTTTGTAAGTTTCAGATATTTCCGTCTTGTTCCTAATAGATCAGTCAAGCCAATTTCCACTGCCTGGGTATCTATGTAAAGATTTACCTTAACCTATTTCTTCTTCCACACAAGAGAATGACCAACTCTGTTGGCCTGTTCAATGAAAAAATTCCACTCTCTATTACTGAGTGTATTGTAGTAGTAGTCCATTATAACCTAGGATCAGCATATTGAGCCAATAATATTTCTTCTTGGATATCTATACTGTTTCCAAATTAATAAGTTAAAAACAAATCTCTTAATCTTCCATGCCCAAAACCTGTTTCTCCCCTGTTTTTCTTATTACGTTAAAAGATATCACCATCAACCCAGATGCTCAAGCCTGAAATCTACAAAATCTTTCTTCCTCTTGCTATTTTTTAAATTAATCACCAAGTCCTGCTATTTCTATCTTCAAATTCATCTGCTTCTGTTTATACCACCATCATCTCAGTCCAAGACACCACCATCTTTTGCATGGTCATGAAGTTGCCTAACTTGTCTCTCAAATTTTGACTTGTTCATCTCCAACTTATTTTTCAATAAATCAGTTATTTATCTTCCTAAAATTACATCAGATTTGTTTTTCTCCTGCTAAGAACGCTTCAAATGTTGACACTGATGTTAGAATAAAATCTGAACTTGTTGAAATGGACCTACAAACTTTGTGAAATCTGGTTGTAGTCTACCTCCCCAAAATTATTTCAGACTTCTCTCAGAAGTTTCCACTCTTCACAACAGCCATACTTCTGTTCATTATGTCAAACCTTTTCCCATCTCTAGGCTTCTTCATATATCTAGATTATCTTTCCCAATGTATCACATAATATTCTCTCTTTGTTTGCATCTTTTGAGTCTCTAGTTATGTGTCACCTCCTTAGTGCAAACTTTTCTGACCATTTTTGTTACAGTGGTCTTTCCCAGTTACTCTTGATTTCATCTCTCTATCTTATTCATTTCCCTACATATAATTATCATATGTATTTGTTTACTTATAATATGCCTCAATCACATTATAACATAAACTCCATATCTTGTTTGATTTATTTACTTCCAAAATTGAAATACCTGTTACATTTTCTGATATATAGTAAGGATTCAATCAGTGTAGGCTGAATAAATAAATATATTTAATGATTATTTACCATGTGCCATCCATGTGCTAAATCATTAACATGCATTAATTCATCCAATTTTATTGAACTTTATTTGCAATTATATTTTACAGATTAAGAAACAGAATTAGAAAGTTTAAGTAACTTGCCTAAACTTTTGTAGTTCAGAAAGAACCAGAGTTCAAGTCCTAGTGTTTCTTACTCTATATATATGCTATTCACTCTCTCCATGTACATCCATCAAAATATTTGTGATTGTTTCCAATTTCTTGTTTCATAAATGGCTTTTTATTCCCTCTTTCTTCAACTTTCTATATTTTCATTTAAGGAATGTGTTAGTTACTAAATATAAAAAAATAGATATTACAATGTTGTGTCTAAAAAGCTACTAAAATGCTATGTCTAAGATCTGGACTAAAAATTAAATATAAATGCAAAGTGATAAACCATGTTATGCAGCTCTTGAGCAAAAAGTATGCCCAATGTCCCAGGTTCTTTACATCCTGGCTCTTTGAATAAACCCATATCTATTTCTGTCACACATTCGCAATTGTATTGCCTTAGCATTGCATTCTACTTAGTTTATAATATTGCTTTATGTTGCTTTGATTTGTGTTCTCTTCCAGGAAGCTTAAATTGAGTTGTATTTGAATTTGCTGAGTTTATGAATTCATTTGGTCACCCATCAGCAGTTATTCAATTCAATTCATTCATCCAAAAACAATTCTTCAGGTTTTTACCATGTTCAGTGCTCATGCTAGGTGCTGTATATTTTTGTACATAGAGTTAGTTGCTTATATTACTCTTCTTCCCTGTGAAAATTGAGGACAGCAATAAATAAATAAATACATAAATAAATAAATAAAATGTGTGGCTTTTGCCCTCAAATGGATCAGAGGATGGAAAAAAAATTCAATAATTATCACATGTAAATATTAAAAACATTTTAAAGAGGTATAAGTAAAATGTGCTGGGAATACAGAACAGAAAGAGAGTACTTCTGGAGTCTTAAAATCAGGAAAACATAGGTGGAAGGAATGTTACTTATCTGAGTCTTGATGTGTCTTCATAATTTTGAAAGGTAGAAATGACAGGAAAATATTTCAGGCATTCTCATGCAGTACTAGGAAGATTGATGCTTAAACTGCAAATCCTTCAGATCCATGTCAATGTGATCCCTGAACCCCAGCCACTGATTTGCATTCAAATTAGTATGATAGTCTCTTTTTGTGTCTTGGTTTTGACATCCATCCAATTGAGAGAATGGCAGTATTTTAGTTCTGTCCTATTAGAGGCATTAGCTAATAAAAATGACTTCTTAATACCTGCATTCTACAAAATGCAATATTTTGTTGTAAATATTTATGGCTATTGGTTATTTTCTGCATAATTGAATATGGACTTCAAAGAAATAAAACCAAAAATTCGATTAGAGTTTAGAGTGTGAGGTCTTGTTAAATTTTTATGATCATGTCTCAACAGTACAAGGTCCTTTAATGTGGCTCTTAAAAATAAAATTAGCAGTAATTTTTACAGATCTCCAATATTTACAAGCTAAGCAATTCATCTCATTATTTAGACCAGAGTGGAACACATTTTCCTGGAACACTATATGTCTCTCAGCTCTGCTCCATGGCTTGAAAACCATCTGCCCACTTGAAAGACCTCAGTGAACAAGGATCTGAAAGAGAATATTTCTGCCTATAGGTGGAGCCACATGAACACAATTTTTAAAAATTTACTGCGTTAGTTACCCTCAAGCCATCATTCAAGCAGTTAAAACTTTTTTCTTTTCTTTCTTTTTCTTCCTTTTTTTAAACCAAGAAGCCAACTTCTCTCGACTAATTTTTGGTTATTTATCTTTATTTTTCTCCCTTTCCTTGTTTCTTTCTCAATTTGTTCCTTCTTTCTACTTCTTAAGTTAAATATATGTGTGTGCACGCTCACACACACACACACACACACACACACACACACACACACACACACACACACACTTCAATTCCAAATTGTCAGAATCAGAGTTTTGTACTCGGTGTCATTGGTGATGTTCTAGTTAAGACCATTTTGCATGGGTTTCTAGGACCAAAGTCTTAGAAAGTGTAGGATTTATCAGAAATCTTACTTTCCCATTTGGCTAGGTATTGAGCAGGAAACTTAAGAAAAAGTTCATTATTTCTTTCTTTTCTTTCTTTCTTTCTTTCTTTCTTTCTTTCTTTCTTTCTTTCTTTCTTTCTTTCTTTCTTTCTCTCTCTCTCTCTTTCTTTCTTTCTTCAAAAAAGTCCAGTGCTTTCGACTCCCTCAAGGGAGTGTTTTTCTCCTGCTAACACACACACTAAACATCATAGCTTTGTTCCTCAATGTCAATTATCTCACAAATCTCACAAGATGCTCACGTTTTTTCCAAAAAAATTTTTTTGAAAAATTTGATGTTGAGGTGGTAAAAGTGTAATTCAATTACTTGCCCAATAAATTGTTTTTTGGAGTTGCATTCTCATTTGGTGACCAGGCTGGAGTGCAGTGGAATGCTCATGGCCACCACAGCCTAGACCTGCTGGGTTCAGGTGATCCTTTCACCTCAGTCTTTCAAGTAGCTGGAACCATATGTGCGCACGACCACACCCAGGTATCTTTTTTTTTTTTTTTTTATTGTAGAGGCAAGGTCTCACTAAGTTGCCCAGGCTAGTCTCAAACCACTGGGCTCAAGCAATTCTCTTGCCTTGGTCTCCCAAAGTGTTGGGATTACAGGCTTGCCAATAAATTTTTAATGAAATTTTCAAGGTACCATCAATTTATGTTAGGTATTTCTCTTCAACAGAGCTTTCTTTTCTAACAGATATTAAAGTAGTTGCAGCATCAGTGGCGAGCTGACACCACAAAGAAAAGTGGTTGGAACAAAGGGTAACTATAGGAATGAACTGTCTAGACATCAGACAAATATCACTTAAGCCCTGGCCTTAATAATGACATCATTACTTTAGTTTCCTAGAGAAATCAATCTTTCAAATCTGTAAACATGGCAAATTTTTGTGGAAGTAGAAAATGAAAATGTCATCTTCTTTCTTGAGGAGCTTAAAACTAAAGATGTAGTCACCCCATTTGAAAGAAATACGAAGTCAAAGATTATCACAGAAACACAGCACACACCTTTACACAATTGTGGTTGCTCTGAAATAGACTCAATTCACAGACTTCATTTAAATGCCCTTATGGAAGACTGGTTATGAAAGGCATTTAGCAAGGTTTGGGGGGAAAATATACTCAAATAATTGACAGGAAAGAGCAACGAATTTGCATGAAAAGTCCAGTGAGTTTGCATGGGTAGCATTCCAAGCAAAAGGGAGAAACCGTATGTAAGGTGTGGGGGCAAAACAACTGCTTCATTTACAAAGGAAGGTAAGTAATTTTTTCTGGTTAGACTAGAACATAGGAGTTAACACAAAGTGAGACAAGATGTTTTAAATATAGTAAACAAAAGTAAGAGAAACCAATGCAGTTTTAAAATGATTTAAGTGGTAGTTTGGAAAACGTTAAAAGAGAAATTCTTTTATAATCCACTACAGAGATTTGTAAACCTACACCAAAGCACAGTAATACAATGAATCTCTATCTACCTATGACTTATCTTCTCACAAATCTCAACACTTTACCAAATATTTGACTGGATCTTGTTGCCACTGTGTATGCAAATTATTCAGGGTTCTGCTGGTGATGAATTTTTTTTTTTTTTTGAGTTGGAGTCTCACTCTGTTGCCCAGGCTGGAGTGCTGTGGCACACTCACGGTCACTCCTGCGTTGATCTGCTGGGCTCTGCGATGCTTCCACCTCAATCTTCCAGGTAGCCAGAACTACAGGTGTACGCTACCACGCCCGACTAATTTTTGATTTATTATAGAGATCTCGCCAAGTTGCCCAGGTTGGTCTCGAACCTGCAGGCTCAGGCAATCCACTCGCCTCAGCCTCCCAAAGTGCAGGGTTAAGACTGAGCCACTGAGTCCGGATGATGTACGTGTTCTTGAATAGATTATCAGACAGGAATCATTTTAAAGGTACATTTTTTAGCCAGGATAGGTTTCAACATTCAGGGTAAGTCAGATCAGTTCTGCTTTCACATTGGCTCCCCGCAGACCAGAAAAGGAACCTAATGGGGTTGGGTTTTTGATATGAATGTCTTGCCAAAGAAGCTGATGTAAGCTAGGAAAGCACCCATTAGATAGTCTTCTCACTGGGCTAATGGATAGAAATATAGTCTAATTATAATGAAGAAACTAAGTATTAATATTTCCAACAATAATGGCTTACTGTTAACTATGTTTCAGTCACTGAAAGTAGAAATAACTTTTGATAAGAACACTGCCAGATGCTATACTGAATATTTTTACCTAGGTTATTTAATTTTAAATCTCATAAACTCACTGATAAAAAGCTATTGTTTTCCCATTTTACATAGGGCTGTAAATTAACTTATTTGTGGCATATGACCAGTAATGATAGATCTAGGACTGTAACCCAGTTAAGTCTGATTCCCAAATGTGTTTGTTCCTTCCACACAACCAAGAAAGTAGAGAGGAAAAAGCAAGTCTCTCTCAACATCATACTGCCTATGGATCCGTGAACTTGAAGCCAGAATGGCGTCTCTGAGTGATGAAATGGACCATGCTGAGCACTTTAGGTTATTCTGATATTCAGAATAGGAATATGCTGTCTAGATAAGAAATTATCGTCTTCATCAAGGAGAAGGTAGACTGGGACACAAATAGAAATTGATGCCATTTTACATCACTATTTAATGTGCTTTTGAAAAAATCTTGTGTGTATGGTTTGCCTTTCTTCTCGAATTTCCTAAGGTGCCAATTTAGCAGTGAAGGAATTGGTTCACACATAAGTCCACATATAAAAGTACTCAGAGAGGCAGGCCTACATAGTGACAGGAGCAGTTCCAGTGCAGGTAGACCTAGGGAACTGGACAGTTATTGAGGAGCAACCTAAGGAGTAGAGAGTGAAGGTAGCTAACTTGTGGTTCCATCCTCAGGTGGATGCTCTCTCAGTTTATCTTTGTTTGTGTTTCCTATGAAGAGGATGGTTTCCTTGTGGTGTGCAAATAACTTTAGGAATTCTAGGTTCCTGAAAGTGTGATTTGTTTACAATGGGCAATATGCAACATTTTAGGTGTGCATGGATAAGTATTTAAGTTATGCATTGAGTTTCATGTATATTAGGAAAATGATCTGTACTCGTGAAGTTATAGTTATTATTATTTAGAATAAAGCCAAAGTTTCACAAATTAATTAATTTAGAGAAAAATATTAAGTTAAAAATAGCATGGATGGTGTTTTGTTGGAAGACTAATATAAAGCATGCCTGAAAAAGATAGCAATTGCCATATAAGGATAGATTGGAAGAACAAGGAAAGAAATGAAGGGGATTAGAGTATGAAAAAATGGGAAATAAAATTAGAAATGCAAATTCCACAAGTTAATAGTCATATATAAGCAACATTTCATAGAATTTCTCATCCTGTAAATGGACTATCTGAGGTCTAGAAAAGGAAATTCTCAAAATTGCATAGGGAGTCAGTTATAGATTAACTACTGAAACTTCAGGCTTTTGCTTCATAATCTAGTGATTTAAAAAAAAAACAAACTAACTAAACTACTCCCTTCTCCTAGGAAAATAAATGCTTTGGTTATGTACAAATAATGTTAGGATTTAACTTATCATATTGTACGTTCTTATTCATACCCTTATTTCTGTATGATCTGTTTTCAGTTTAACTCAAAAAACATTTTTCTATAGGATGTTCATGATTTCACTGGAAAGAGTCTATAGGTAGATACAAATGATTGGAAACATTAAAAAATAGTTCATGTAATTAAAGTAAATCATTCTGAAAGAAAAAAAGTGAAGCTTTGACATCAAGGCAATGACACTTAAAAGTAGGAGCAGAGCACAGTATCACAGAGACCCAGTTTGAATCCTGGTCCTACTTGATCCACAGAAGGGCTTTAAGCAATGCACTTAGATTCTTGGGGTCTTGGATTCTATAACATGGAAACAAGAATAGTCTTCTTGTCAGATATATTTGAAGATTACAAATAATAAAAATTACCAATACAGCTCTTGACATCCAGAGTATATAACAGCTGTTGGTATGTGTGTGATAGGTGTTTGTTGACAGAAAGTGAGAGGAGAGGAACTGCTAAGGAATGGTCTGAAGGCCAGAAATAGGAAGTTTCTGATGTGGTGCCAACAGAAAATGGATCAGTAGGAAGGGAAGGGTGAGTTTGGGTTTTTAGAATCACTTCCAGAGGAGGTGGTAGATATGCGTGTTCTGCTTATGTCTGAATCCTCATTTTGAAAAGTGAATCTTTTTCCTCCCCTTAGGGAGTTTGGTAGTCATGCTATTTCACTTAACATTTCTGCAGAAATACTGAGAATTTAAACGGAAGTGTCTCAGGCCAAAACTCAAATCCTAGAGTCTGGGTTTCATGAACCTAGCTTTTAATGTTGACAGCTTTTAATGAATGTATTCGGCATCTGGATTATATCAGCTTTCAGTAAATCACAGAACTTTTATCTTTCCCAGTTTTACAAAATAAATTTTTAATAGCATTGCTTCCATGTGTCCATAATTCTTTGCACAGCAGGATATAGAAATGCAAATTGCTTTCGGGAGGAGTAAATACATTTGTATGACTGATGTTATGAGCAGACTCCTCTCATTTAAGACACATTTTTCTGGAAGTAAAAATACATTATTTGCATTTGTACAGTTCTTATGAATTTGCAAAATCATTTCACACATATTATTTCTTTTACTTTTCATGACAATACTATGATGTAGGTAATACTATTCTCATTTTCTAGATGAGGCAACACAAGCTCAGAGTTAAAGTGGTTTAGGGTCACACGGTTAATGAGTAGTTGTGCCAGATCATCTGACTCCAATTCAATATTATTTTTACTCTGTATCTTTATTTCTCATATCTATCATCCAATGTAAAATGAAACATTAAATGTGTTTGTCCCTCCTCCCAAAGAATTTCCTAATCTCATTTGGCATGGGACACACACACACACACACACACACACACACATACACACTTCACACATGAACAGAGAAAGAGAGACTGAGATCACTATGAGTGGGGTGGTCAGGGACATATCACAGAGTAGGTAAGAAGAAAGGTAAGAAGAATATTTTTAGAGTAGAAAACCAGGATCCCATTTGAGTAATTGTAATAATCAAATTGCCTTCCACCCCCAGGCTCAACTCTCATCTGTAAACATTCCAAAAGGAATAGGACATTGCATTCTTGGCTGGAAATGAAACAAGCAAATGAATCATCTAAAAATTCAGGGCTGGAGTAGGTTTCCATCTGATTAGAATGGGAGATATCCACATTCACGGACTCCCTGCAGATGGAGTACCCCACAGTAATCAAATCTGGGATATTTTCTACCTTCACATTCTTCTGCTGGCAACCTCACTTATAACCAGGGTTTAGCAAACCAAACCATGAATAACTTTTTTTGAGTCATTATGGTGACTCAAGAAAAGGGCACTGAATTAGGAGTCAGGGCTGAAATTTTTCTAACTGTTTTATCAACTGTATGGGTATGACCTTGAGCAACTCACCTCATCTCCCTGCATTCCAGGTTCGTCACCTGTAAAATGGGGCTAATGATACCTGCCCAAGCCACCTTTTTGTAAAGAATAAATGAGGTGCCATATGTGAAAGTGCCCTGAAAACAGTAGAATAAATAAAACATTACACAGATGTACAAATATACACGATTACAACTATTATATAATGATTTCCAAGAGATTATATTTGTAAAATCATCTCCAATTCTCTCTTGCAACCCAGCAAGCCACTCCTTAAAAAATTTATTTTGCCTCATCATGATTCCCAAATATCTGACGTACACAGAGATAATTGTGAAACTATTGTTTCCAAAACCTAAACCAGAACTCTTTTTCACTAAAAGAATCATTTTCTCCTAAGACTACTCTTTTGTGAAGCTGTTGGTTGCCATTTTAAGTAGGAGTCACTATGTTAGGTGAGCATTTGCATTATTGCTTGATATATTGGTTAATGTGGAAGGTTGTGGTAAGAGTCAGTTAAGGACAGGGAAAATTAAAACATAAAGGATAAAGAACTTTGTGCTTTGAAAACTTGTTAAAATAAGTTAATAACCAATTCTGATGTGACATTTTACTCTCCACCACCATACTATTCAAACCATAAATAACTTTTTTTATTCAAAATGTGCTCCATAGAACATCATCTAGGAGCTTGTTAGAAATGACCATTCCTGGGCCCTGTCCCAGACCTACCAAATCAGAATCTATATTTTTAACAAGATCTCCAGGTGATTATTATGTATATTAACGTTTGAGATTCACTGCCCTATGAAGCACTTTCAGAAAAATTATGGCATTTGATTCTTGACTATTTTATTAAAACCAGAATTTTTAATAACTTGCTATTGACATGGCTAGGTTTGGTAGTTGAGGAACTGAAATGGAGACTCGTTGTTCCTAAAACCTATGCTTCTCCCACTACAGACCTCTTATTTTCACACATCTCTCTTGAATATTATATATGAGGACCTACCTTGAAACCAGATCTGACCTCCAGCAATCTTTTCTGCCTTTAGGATCCACTGATTTGTCTAAGATTCCACTACTCACATAGCCTTGTCTCATGATTCATAAAATATCACAGAAGCAGGGGAAGCATTGCTTCCTTTGTGGCACATTCAGATCCTTATGGTCTGTGCTGAAATGTCAGGGGAAGTTCCCATTTCCCCTTATTTTACCTTTACTTGGATAATTGAGCTCTTGATGATGTCAGACTTTCGGAGGGCTTTCTGTTAATTCATTCTTGGCTGATCTTATCATCAGAATGTTATTATAGGGTACCACCCCTGGAATTGCTCAAACACAGCAGCTGACTAGACTTCTTTAAGACGCCTCAAGGTGGCCTCTTGGAAGGCCACTTGGAGCAGAGTCTGCTTATATGGTTAGGTGAAGGCCTGGTTCTCTTGCTTACTACAAGTGCTTGAAATACACTGCTGGGTTTTCTCTAGCTTTCTCTTTCTATACAGATTCCCAACCTTATCACAGAAAATATGCTTGGGATAGTAGTAAACAGGCAGTGGTTTGAAAAGTTTTACCATCAGCGCTGTTAATTATGGGATTAACCACACCCCACTTAATGGAAAATACATATTGTATATGGGAAAACACATGCAGGATAGAACAAACAAAAATCCCAGGAATCATAAAGATACTAAGATTATTCTCTGAAGCTACCTGGAATACCAATGTGCCAACCCTAGTGTTATCCAGTGATAAGGCTTTTATTGTATCCCTGAAAATCCTCATGAGAGGGCTCAGTTGGCTTTCCAGCTTACCCCTTCCCACCTATACCTAGGTAGAGAGCTTTGAGGTAAGATACCTATGTGAATCCTAAATGAGAAGCTAGATTCGGATTCGCTGACAAAATGAGAATGAATCCCTAGAAGGTTATTTGTTTAGTTCATGTCAAAAAGAAATGCCATTTTATTCCCACTAAGTCTCTCTATCTATCGCTGGGGCCCCAGCCAAATTACAAGATGCATTTAACTCTTGCATTATTGTTCTGCTTGTCTACAAACGCCCAGAGACCTATGCTTATGGTGTTCTTTCAGCTTAAAATGTTCTTCACCAACTATACCTTTCCAAATCCCAGGTATCTTTTCATGAAATTCTTCTCTGAAGCCTCCCCTGATTGTTCAATTAAATATAAACCACAGTTCATAGCTTATGATTCTACTGCAGCACTTGGGTGTTCTGCCTGTTTTAGGGTTATTCATATAATTTCTAGCCTCTCCTACTGAACACATATCAATATGTTTTACTTGTTTTTATGGTTTTACAAGTTCTTAGAATAGCAGTTCTTACACATTCTGAAACACATAGGTGCACTAATAAATCACCATTTGTGTGGAAACATTTTTTTTAAAGGTTAAGAAGCAAATGTCAGGTCTTGCTTCTCCAGTATAGAGTGGAAAGTCATGATTATAACCCTCAAACCCTGTGGTCTTTTGAAGTTGCCTCTGCACCCCAGGGGCTGTATCCAAACCTGTGGGACTTGTTCTCCAGCCTCCATGAAATGAGTTCTTCAGTTTTAAAAAAGGTTCCACCCTTTCTCATGTCATAAAACCTCATGTCTTGCTCTAATACAACATAGAAATGTGTGGCAGATTTAAGAAGCATTTTTTATCTTTAAGAAATTAATATTGCCGGGCTTGGTGGCTCAGCCTGTAATCCCACGCCTTTGGGAGGCTGAGGTGAGTGGATTGCCTGAGCCCGCGGGTTTGAGACCCGCCTGGGCAGTGAGACCTCATCTCTACAATGTAAATCCAAAAATCAGCCGGGCGTGGTAGCACATGCCTGTAATTCCGGCTACTGGGAAGGCTGAGGCGGAAGGATCGCCGGAGCCCAGCAGGTGGAGGCTGGGGTGGCCGGGAGCGGCCACTGCACTCCAGTCTGGGCGACAGAGTGAGACTCCAACTCAAAAAAAAAAAAGAAATTAATACTTGTGGTAGAAGTGTAAAAGTGGTGTAATAAAATCATGAGAAGTGATATAATCATGAAAATTAAAAAATAGGTAGTTTTATAAATCCTATTATTATATCTGCATACTTAGATTTTAAGTTCGTTCATATATTGCTACACAGATAAAAAGATTTCAGACAGTTCTGACAAAAATGAGTAATTATTCCCTGTAAATAATTTCTATGGGGCAGAAATGAAGGATTTAAAAGAGAGGTGAAAGAAGTTGGAAAGGGAATCTTGAAATGACAAAATATTGCTACTGGGACTGAAGACAAGACTACTCTGAGAGCTACAGAGTCAAATGCTTCACAAAATAAATGAGTTTCCAAAGTCATGTTCAAAGGTACTCCTAGGATCTAACTCAAGGATGGTGATGCTTGAGGTGGACATCGTGAAGTTAAGAGACACTAGCAAAAACTGGATGCTTCAAGTTCTTTTGTTTTTTTTTCTTTATCAATAAATATTCCAAGGGCTGTCAGACCTGTAAAAAAATACGCTTAGTCTATTTGTCTCCAGAGGTAAAGATAAGATTACTTATTTTAGTAATAAAACAAATGAGTAGAAATTAGAAGGATGCAAATTATGAATCAATGCAAAGAATTTTTTAACAAACAGGATTCTGTAGTAAATACTTACGGCCTAATGTAGTGGTTCATGCCTGTGATCCCAGCCCTTTGGAAGGCCAAGGCTGGGAAATAGCTTAAGGCCTGGAATTTGAGATCAGCCTGGGCAACATAGCTAGACACCGTCTGTTAAAATAAAAAATAAAAACATTTGTGGCATAGTGGTGTGCACCTGTAGTCCCAGCTACTTGGGAGGCTGAGGTGGGAGGATCACTTGAGCCCAGGAGTTCAAGGCTGCAGTTAGCTAAAATTGCTCCACTGTACTCCAGTATGGGTGACAGGGCAAGACCATGTCTTTTTTTTTTTTTTTTAACAAAAAGAAGATTTAAGCCACTTCAAGACAGGGAGTTCCCCCTGAATGGCTCTACAAGAACTGGGAACCACATTTTGATAACATGAGGTAAAGTCGAGCATAGGAACTAAGTGTTTGGATTTGCAGACCAGACTAAGGTCAATTCTCCATAACTGAATTTGGGGACCAGATCCTTGACTTCTATGTGTTTCAGTTTTGTCCTCACTAAAATAAGGATAATAGTATTACCTTAATGGAGAATTGTGAAAATTCAATGAGTTAAAATATGTGATAAACCTAGAACAGTGCTTAGCACAAGTCAAGTGCCCAATATGTATAGCTCTCTTTATATCATTATCTCTAAATTTTTTTCCAAATAGCAATTCCATTCTCAGATATCCAAAATACATCATTAAAATGGCAACAAAACCATAAAGCTATATTTTATGAAAAGTCTCATACATTCTAAATACCTTACATACGTTATTTTATGTAATTCTAAATTATATAATTGTATAATTGTATCAAAATTGTATCTTCCCTAGGAGATAAGTACCACATTTTTTTTTTTTTTTTTTGAGTTGGAGTCTCACTCTGTCGCCCAGACTGGAGGCCGCAGCCTCCATTTGCTGGGCTCCGGTGATCCTTCCGCCTCAGCCTTCCGAGTAGCCGGAATTACAGGCATGTGCTACCACGCCCGGCTGATTTTTTGATTTATTGTAGAGATGAGGTCTCGCTGCCCAGCCGGGTCTCGAACCCGCAGGCTCAGGCAATCCACTCACCTCAGCCTCCCAAAGGCGCGGGATTACAGGCTGAACCACCGAGCCCGATTCAGTACCACATTTTTAAGGACAAAATGTCATGCATACCGATTTCAGAGATGGTAAATTATAAATGCATGCATATTGTAGGATCAATATTTATTTTTTAATAAGTAGGAAGGCTCAAATAGTTTAAGAAATTGTTCTAAATCACACAGATTGTTATTTCCAGAATTTGTATTTGGCTTCAAACCACTGGATATTTTTTTACTAAACTTCAGAGCTATAACATCAATAAAAATAGTAAAGAAAGTAATGGAGCCGGGCTCGGTGGCTCAGCCTGTAATCCTGCCCTTTGGGAGGCCGTGGTGAGTGGATTGCCTGAGTCCTCAGGTTCGAGACCCGCCTGGGCAACTTGGCGAGACCTCATCTCTACAATAAATCAAAAAACAAAAAAACAAAAAAACACAGCCGGGCATGGTAGCGTGCGCCTGTAGTTCCAGCTACTAGGAAGGCTGAGGTGGAAGGATAGCCGGAGACCTGCAGGTTGAGGCTGCGGTGGCCGAGAGTGGCCACTGCACTCCAGCCTGGGCGACAGAGTGAGACTCCAACTCAAAAAAAAAGAAAGAAAGTAATGGAAAGAAAGAAAAACTAATGTTCTATGAATTATTTGATAATGTAAATATTAAACATCTTCATGTAAATAACAAACCAAGAAAAATATTTGACAAATAATATACTAAACACCAAATACTATATACAATTTGACATATGCTCCATATGCATTGCTTTTGATGACACTAACATTTTAAAAAGTTTTCTGTTTGAAAATAATTTCAATTTTACAAAAGGTAACAATATTAATAGTAGTACAATATATGCCCTTATGCCCATATTTCAAATTTATTTACTCACATTTTACCTCATTTTCTTTTAAAAAAAAATTTTTTGTTTTAAAGATGTGGGGTGCAATTCAGGGTTAGGTATACAAATGGTCATTGCACAGGTAAAGTTTGGGCTCACTTTCGTCCCTACTTCACCTGGTTTGAGATCAGGTACCCTTATTGATGAAGTGTGCCCACCCCCCTCCCCTGGCAGTTTCCCACTACTGACAATCCCTTTCTTGTAGTATTATGATAATTATTCAGGATTTGCTTATGAGTGAGAACATGTGGTACTCAGTTCTTTGTTTCTGTGATAGATCACTGAGTATTACAGACTCTAAATCCACCAAGTTGTTGAGAAGTTCATAACTTTGTCCTTTATGGCTGTGTAATATTTCATCTTGTATGCATACCACATTTTTTTTTTTATCCAGTTCACTTTAGATGGGCACTACGGTTGGTTCCATGTTTTTGCTATTAGTAATTTGAGTTCCTGCCAATATATTCCCAGAAGGGGATTGCTTGGGTCATATAGAAAGTCGATTTTTAGATCTTTTAGGAATCATCACTGTTTTTTACCGAGGCTGACCTAGTTTACACTCCCACCAACAGTGTAGAAGTGTTCATTTTTCCCCCCGCATCCTCTCTAGCATCTGTTGTTTTTTGAGTTATTGATGATGCCATCCTGACTGGAGCTAGGTGGTATCTCAGTGTGGTTTAATTTGCATGTATTTAATGATTAGTGAGGCGGAATTTTTTTTTTTTTTTTTTTGAGTTGGGGTCTCACTCTGTCGCCTAGACTGGAGTGCAGTGGCCGCTCCCAGCCACCACAGCCTTGCCTGCTGGGCTCCTGCGATCCTTCCGCCTCAGCCTTCCAGGTAGCTGGAACTACAGGCGCGCGCTACCACGCCCGGCTGATTTTTTGGTTTATTGTAGAGATGAGGTCTCGTGGCCCAGGAGGGTCTCGAACCCGCGGGCTCAGGCAATCCACTCACCTCAGCCTCCCAAAGGCGTGGGATTACAGGCTGAGCCACCGAGCCCGGCTAGAACATTTTTTTCATGAATCTGTTGATTGTTTGTGTGTCTTATTTTGAGAAATGTCTATTCATATATTTTGCTCACTTCAAAAATTTTTTTTGAGTCAGAGTCTCACTCCATTGCCCAGGCTGGAGAGCAACGGCAGGCTCACGATCATCCCAGCATCAACCTGCTGGGCACCAGTGGTCCTTCTGCCTCAACCTTCCAAGTAGAAGGAACAACAGGCATGCGCTACCACACCCGGTTAATTTTTGGTTTATTGTAGAGATGAGTTGCCCACTTTTTAATAGGGATGTTTGTTTTTTTATTTTTGGCACATTTGAGTTCTTTGTAGATCCTAGATGAGAAGGTCTTTGTCAGATATACAGCTGGCAAATATTTTTTCCCATTCTTGGGTACCTCATTTTGTTTATTTGTTTTTTTTTTTGTTTGGGTGTTTGTGTGTGAAAGTATTTTCATAGGTATTGAAGGTTAGTTGCATGCATCCAACAGGGTTCTTTGTTCTAAATACTTCAGTGCTTATTTTCCAAATATAGAAATATTCTTACTAAACATACTACACACAGTTCCAGTTACCAGCTTCATAAATTGGCATGTAGGTTTTCCCATTGTCTTGGTCAATCTATTAATTTTCTTTATAGCATTTTTCCCTGCGATACAGAATTGGTCTAGCATTGATTATTGCATTTTTAGTTGTCATGTGCCAGGACTGAATATTCAGATTTTCCTGGAATGTTCCTAATTTTAGCACTCAGACTCTTATGTACAGGAAACCCCGGAGTCTTGAGCAAACTATGACCATTGTTCACACTGTGCCATGTCTCCCTTGCTTTAATTTAGGACTTTTTAATAGTCTTTCATAGAAATGGACATTTTTGAAGTTACTGTTTGTCCTATTTTTGGGGTTGTTTTAATAGAATATTCCTTATTTGGGTTTGTCTTGTGTTTTCTCATGATTAAATTCTGACTACATTTGCAACTAGAATACCATATATGTGATACTGTGTGTGTGTCTGTGTCTCTCTGTGTGTGTGTGTGTGTGTGTGTTTGTATTTAGTATATTCTATATATTCTATATGGAGGGAGACATATCTAATTTTATGTCACAGGTAATTTTAATTTTTGATCTTCTGGTAATGTTGTCGATTTCTCCACTCTATAATTACTGTTTATGCTTTCTCCCTTGTAACTAATAAGCAGTCTGTATTTTGGAAAGCTTTCCCAGTTTCATCTACTAATTCTTTTATTTTTGATATTGATTTAATTTCATATTGTTGTTCTCAGCATATTTGTATAGCATTATGTCTTGTTCATGGGTGCAATGTTTATCCATATCATAGGATAATGATGAGTTTTATTTTGTTAAATTTGCTTAATCTGTTTCCTTGAAAAAATGCATAATCTGCATAAGTTCTAATATCTTTCAACTGTACCCAGTGGAGCATTTTGTGTGACTCCCAAGGTGGGAGATCCTTGATCCCAGAAAAGAAAAGTCCCCAAAGACAGAAGCTTTTTGCGCTAATCTAAGCACCACTTGTGGTAAGTGAGCCCTAGTTCAATTGTTCTCATTGAGAATGTCTCAGCCTTGGCTGTGCATTAGTTTCACCTGGGGCACTTTAAAAATCTCATTGTCTTAGCCACACCCCAGATCGGGAATTCCAGTATTAAAGTGATTCCATGTGCAGCCTAGGTTGAGTACTAAACGCTCTAACCCTAGTGTTATTCTGTGGTTCTGAAAGTATGTTCCAGAAAGCAACACATGAGGCTCACTTTGATTTCTCAAACTTGGCACCATTAGATGTTGGATCACATCATTCTTTATGGCGGGAAACTTTCCTGGAAAGACAGTCAGATACAATACAGGATGCATAGTTATATCTGACTTTCAGATAAATAACTGATAATTTTTTTTTTTAGCATAAGTATGTCTCATGTAATATTTGGGACATATTTATATAAAAATCACTTGTTTTTCTGAAATTGAAATTCATCTGTATATCCTGTATTTTTATTTGCTAAATCTGAAAATAGGCATCCTAATTAGTGTAGGATATTTAGCAGCATCCCTGGACTTCTATCTACTAGATGCCAGTACCAGTCTCATGCCCTAGATGTGAAAAATGTCTCCATCTAGGAGATTCTGCAAAATGTCTTCTGGGAGGCAAAATTTTCCCTGCCAGGACTCACTGCCTGAAAAAGCGTTGGAAATGTAAACTGTGGGGCTCCACCCCAAGTCTACTGAATCAGAAACACAATAGGGATTTAGCAATTGGGTTTTAAAAAGTCTTCCACGGAACTCCAGTCTGGGCGACAGAGTGAGACTCCAACTCAAAAAAAAAAAAAAAAAGTCTTGCAGCTGTTCTGATGTAACTAAAGTTTAAAAACAACACTGGCCTTATCTATTCCTTGACAAGTGTGTCCCAGAGGATATAAATTAATATTCCTGAGTGTGGAAGACTATATCAGAATTACTATATCAGAATCACCTTTGTTGTGTATTAAAGTAACACCTTAGAGTTCAACCTAAGAACTTTTAAATCAAACTTTTAAATCAAAAGGGGGCGAGGAAGGTAAAAGTGTAGTGGAAAACAGTGTTTTACATTTTTTTTTAAAGCAAATACCCAATGTCTCTTATGTTCACAGACATTTGAGCACCACTTACTTGTACAGACTCTTCAGGCTTTATTCATATCACTAACATCCCCAATTCTAGTTTTGTGCTTTTAAAATACGTTTCTGAAGACAAATTGTCTTCTGGTTTACACCTACCTAAAACAATGTTTCTCAGCCCAGGTGACATATTTGAACCACCTGGGTAGCTTTTAAAAAATACCGATGACAAAGCTCCACCCACGAACACCTAAGTCAGTATTTCTGAGGGTGGTATTTTTTGAGTCTCAAATGATTCTAATATGCAACTAGGCTTGGAATCTACTGGCCTATGAGAGAAAATTCACTACTCTTATCAATCCTAACATTCCAGTTGATTTAATATTTATGGATGTTTCTTATAAATTATGCAATTAATATTCTGGTTCAAATTTCGTACTCTTTTTGTGTCTCAAATCAATTCAGATTTAGGGGCCCTGATCAAACTGCAGTGCTGAGGACAACAGCTATATATGAGATCCTGGAGTGCAATAGTCAAACTGGGTTATTCACATCCTCCCTAGCCTACCTGCTAGTTTTTCCTCTATTCTCCCTACTGTCGCTTATAACTCATTGAAAATTCAACTAATTTTCAGAGTCTTGCTCAATTAATTATAATAGAGAAATGGCTACAAATCTCTGTCTTCAAAAATGGAGGAACTTTGACGTTAACATAGTCAGGCCTTGAGGTTTAATTTCCAGTTCCTAAGAAACATGGACAATAGAGGAATAAATTAAACACCTATAAGCAAGAATTTAGATTAATCCAGAAGGTAAACATTTTACGGAATAACTTGCCTGTCTCTTCAACAAGTCATTATTATGAAAACAAAATAATAGATACAGTGAAATAATATGTTATGAAATTACAAAAGAGAATGTTTTAAATAAAAAGTGATTTAAGAGACAACAATCAGAGGCAATATGTGGGCCTTGATTAGCTCCAAGTTGAACAAACCAGCTATAAATGAAAGTATTGCAGTGATAGAATTTGAATACAGTTTGTGTATTAGATGATGTTAAGGATTGTTCATTTTTTTAAGTGTGGTAATGGTATTATAGTTTCATGAGGGGAATATCCTTATTTTTTAGAAATGCATTACAATGACAAAATGCCATGCTATCTGTAATTTGATTCAAATTACCCTAGTCAAAAATAGATGATACAGCAAGAACAACATGTTAACAAGTTTTTCAGTCTAGATTATGGACATGAGTGTTCATTATGCTGTTTTATCTGCTTTTGTTCTCTTGCTTGAAATTTTTCATAGTAAAAAATGGGATTGAAAGGAGAAAAATAAAGAGAATATATCAAGGCAAGTTAGATAGAGGAGAAGCCTCTGGAATGGAATTAAAACCACTTGAGTCTTGGCTTGACTTTTATTAGCCTCTTCTCTGGCCCTCAACTGCTTTCTATGCCAAATGAGGGTTTAGGCCAAGGTTGTTCCTGCTGCGATTCTGAGGTGATTGTCCTTATATACAATTTTATTAGCTGACACAATTATAGTGGCTGGAAATTCTAAAAGCAAAATACCATCCCCAAATATGATTTAAGACATCTCTGGGTGGTAGCAAGTGTGCATGAAGACATTTTTTTTGCAAAGATTTCCTGTTGCTACTATTTCAGTAATGAATATTTTACCACCTCTCTTTGAAGTTGGTGGAGGACTAGAGTCCTATAACCTAAAGTGGGAAAGCCTGAAAAGAAATTTCTGATATAAAATTCTTCAGAGCAGAAAATACTCAGGGTGCAGTTGTGTCTAAAGTGTGAAAAAAACTTAACACTCTTTTATTACAGACTTGACTATGTACAGAAGGATAAAATTTTAATAGGGACCATGATGCTTTATCAAAGAATTAAGAATAAGCTGCTCTGGAAGTGGGAAAGCAAGCTATAAAAGATTTTCAGTGCCATTTATTTGCATAAATCGTCACACCTCTTGTATGTCAGCTCTGTGTGGGGGGACATCAAAGCAGATATTTATTGGGCATCTGTTATGTGTTGGGCATCTTGTCAGTGTGGAGGGATTTTATATTCAGGGTTTCAGGTGGTGATCAAAATATAATCCTTGACCTTTTGAGGCTTACATTCTAATGGGGAGGAGGGGTCTATGAATATGTAGATAAATAAGTAAATAAGAACATGTTACCTATTGAAAAGTACTATTTTTTTTTTAACATGCAGAAATGTAAAAGAGACTGAAGGAGCCTGTTTGAAGGGGTGGTCAGTGAAGTTTTGCTCAAGAAGGTTGTGTTTTAATGAGAACTAAGTAAGAGGAAGTGAGTCATACACTGGAAAATACTTACTGTGTGTCGGGCTGTGAGCTCTCTACTTTTATCAGCTAATTTAAACTTCACTGCAAGCCCTATGAAGGAGGCGCTATTATTTATTTATTTATTTTAATTTTTTACAGCATATATTTTGAAATAAGATGTCAGAGCAATAAGCTGAGATTAAAATCTTGAAATAACAAAAAAGAGCTGCATGATTATAGCCCACAGAGATGACATTTGTCATAAAATAAATTGACATAGGAAGATATTGTCATTGGAAATATTTTATCCTTATAGATGAGGAAACTGAAGCACAGAGACAGTAGACCACTCACCTTGTATGACAGAGCTGGGATTTGAACTAGGAAGCCCAGCTCCAGAGCCTGCCCTCTTATGCCATATCATCACTCAACAATTTGGGGTAGGAATATATTTCAGCAGAAGAAATAGAAATTGCAAAGGTCTGAGAGAGAAATGATCTTGGTGTGTTTGAGAGAGCAAAAGGACAATGAAGCCTTCTGACAGGAAGACTATAGGCAGAAAAGGTAGGCTGGAACCTGATCATGTAGGGTTGTATATGATTTCATTCTTTAGGACGTTTTTAAGCAAGTTCTTTAGGAGGCTTTTAAGCATCTGGTTTCCATTTTTTTTTTTTTTTTTTTTTGAGTTGGAGTCTCACTCTGTCCCCCAGACTGGAGTGCAGTGGCCACTCCTGGCCACCGCAGCCTCGACCTGCTGGGCTCCGGCGATCCTTCCGCCTCAGCCTTCCAAGTAGCCAGAATTACAGGCATGTGCTACCACGCCCGGCTGATTTTTTGATTTATTGTAGAGATGAGGTCTCGCCTGCCCAGGCGGGTCTCGAACCCGCGGGCTCAGGCAATCCACTCACCTCAGTCTCCCAAAGGCGCAGAATTACAGGCTGAGCCACCGAGCCCGGCTTGGTTTCCATTTTTAAATAATCACTCTGACTGCTGTACAAAAGTTGAATTATGAGGGGGAGGGTAAAAATGAGGCAGAGAGATCTGTTAGGATGTTGCTGTCATGGAAGGGGCAAATATTCATGGTGGCTTACGTTAAGGTTATAGTGGTGACATGGTGAGACAGTCGGATTAGGGTTTAATTTAAAGAGAGATACAAGACTTTCTGATGTGTTGATGTGGGATGTGAGGATAAGGAAAGAAATTAAGGATAACTTCTATTACTGTGACCTGAACAACGACATAGATGGTGATGGAATTTATTGAGATAAAGAAACTTTAGAAAGAAGTAGCTGCCAGGCATCCTTGGGAAGGGGGAGGAAAGGGAGAATTCAGTAGTTCTATTTTAGCTACGTTAAGTTTGAGTTGGTTGTAAGACATCAGAATCTAGGTTTTGAGTTTAGAAAAAGTTGACTTGGCTTATTATAGGCAAAGAGAAGAAGAAACATATTAATAAGCATATTTTTTTCTGAAATAAATTCAATTTGGGCAGTAAAAAAGGCCTATGAGGCCAAGAATTCATTCATCTAGAGCGAAAGTTCAAAATAAGTGGTTCAAGAGTATGTTTTGTTTAGGCTTTTAAATGTTTTTAAATTAGGACATTTCACATATACTACTTCTGGTTGTTCTTAAATAACAGAAAGCCGAGGTAATATTTGGTCGATATGTCCACTTTTGGAACTGTCTATTTTTCATAGACTTCACTGTTCCCTGTTGTTTGCTCCTGCCTGAACTTTATAGGTATTTGAGGTCATGGTGCTTGAACTAAATTCTAGTCTTTACTCTGACACTTATGATTGTTTGATATTTTCCCATAATTTAACTTTTCTGAGCTCCGAATCCTCAACTATAAAATGTGGGCTGTGATCAGCTCACAGGGTTCTATCAAACATTACATTAAATACTGAATATAAAAGCATCTTGCTTTGGTAACGTGCTGTAAAAGTAAAAAATATTATTTCCTTTGAAAAAGGGAAGTTCAGATTATTGCTTTGTAACTTCAAAACGAGAGCTGGAATTACTTGAATTATTTAGATATTAGAAAAGTGTCAACTTACTCTTAAAATATAGTCTGATTTAAAATAAACTAAAAGGGAAATGGAAAAAACATGGTGACCCAAGTTGAGAAGAAATTTTTTGAGGAAAATGTACTCACAAAATACTGAAAATTTAAAACATTTGAATGGGAAAATTATTAAAGGGAAGAATGGAAGATAGAATAGCAGAGAACCTGGAATCAGTTACACAAAATTTTACCTCAGTTTCAGTTTCTCATCTGTGTGAACTTATGCATGGTGACAATGGAAGTGAATACTTTAGTGCTTAACATTTATCATTTCACTTAGCACAACAATCTAATGAGGGAGGCACTACTATCCCCATTTTATAGATGAAGAAATTGAGGCACGGACTAGCTAAGTAAATCTCCCCACAGTTATGCAGCTAGCAAGAATGATGAATCATTTCACTACTTGGAATAAAACACAAAAAAACCCCCACTAATTTTATAAAATTTATAAAGGGCAATAGAGACATACACAGACTATTACTAACTCCAAAAAGGAAATGTGTTTTAATATGTTTATGTAGAATGCTTATAATAACTTAGAGGCTGTAACTGTGTGATTTATCAAAATTTGAATATGACAAACTAGGTCATCAGGTTTGGCAACTTATGGAAATATGCGCACAGATGTCAATCTGTTTAATAGTTTATTTTAACTATGCTAGCATATGCCCTCACCCAATATGCATATTCTAACATTATTTCACAAGTGTTTTTATCTAATGCAAGCTTCAATGTCTATGACCAGCACACAGCCACACAATTATTATATGATTTTGTTGTTGAGGACCCAAAATATATTAGTAATAATTGGCTGCCACATCTTCAACTTCCCTAGCATTCTTTTAATACTAATATATCCATTCTTTTGGCAGTCAATTGAGAGGACACAAAGTTGGAAAATAATTAGTCTGAGTCTAACATTTGCTCTGGCACTAACACTTTGAGTAAATTTTAAAAAGACAACATCCCTCCCTGGGTTAAGACTATTTATAAAATGACAGGGTTAGGCCAGGTGACCTCCAAATCCTTCCCCTGCTCTGATTTTCCGGGATTTTATTAAACCTAGGTATAAAGTGAATGGTCCTCTTCCACTGTTATTAGCAAAGTATTAGTTGAACTCCCCATTAAAAATAAATGAATTTCTAAGAGTTTCCAATAGGACTAACAGGAGAAGAATGGACCATAGGTTACTCATTCTTATTCCTAAAGTTGACATGGTTTATGCCTGAATGCAGGCCTCATGTGCTTTCCTGGCTCCCAAGTGCTCCACTCGAGTTGCTGAACTGAATGCTAATCAGGGACTCCGGCTGTGCAGGGTGAGCCTTGTCTGATTACATCAGCAGGGTGGGCTGGGATGCTCGATTCAGTTCAGAGTAGTTATTCAGCAGTTCAGTGACACATAGAAGGTCATGGACTTCAAAGAGAATGCTGAATGCAGAGATGAAGGCCTGTGCAGAATGGCCCAGTTAATGATCACACTTCATAATTTCACGGTGTGCTGATTCTCCCAGACACCATGCTCAGCCTGACTTATGCTGTTTTGGCTGAGGAATCAAGAGCCTTCACCACAGAGTCCTTCCCTGATTCCTCAGAATGTTCAACTGAATATCATTTTTTGGGTACTTTGTTTTTTTGCAAGAGAACTTATTAAGAGAGTGATTCTTATCATGTTATACAACTTTGTTCTGTGATTTTCCAAGCACTTTTCACTTCTGTTAGCATATCACTGAGCCTGTGAGATATGCAGAGGATACATGATGACTTAGACCTTGGGGATGAAGAAACAACCTCAGAGAGGGGAGAACTTGCCCTGAATCACATGGCTAGTTGTGTGGGACATTTACTCCCAACCAGTGTTCTTTTTCCCCTGCTGTAATCTGTCAACCTCCAGTGAAGACACTGTTAAGGCTTTGCATTCTTTATGTACTCTGGTTTTATAGGGAGGATTTAATAACATTTAATGATGATCACTTCTTGCTCCCTTTTGTTATGCTTAAGGTAGGTATTTTGTTAGTGCCCAGCTAGTTTCTATTCATATACAATGATTTTCAAATGGTGTTCTGTAGATCATCAAATATTTTCCAGAGGCCTCCTGAGAACTATCAGTATGGCTAGCAGGAAAGGGAAGAGTAGGTCAGACTACAGGTTCTATCCCTGCTTCAACTAGAACATCTCTACCTTAATTAATTAATTTTAAAGCAGGATTTATTGAGAGAACAGAAAACTCGCACAGTGGGAGGGGACCCGAGGGAGTTGCCCTACCTTTATTTTTTTTTAAGAGACAAGGTATTGCTCTGTCACCTAGACTGGAGTGTAATGGCATATTTTTTAGAGACAAGGTTTGGCTATGTTACCAAGGTTAGTCTCAAAGCCCTGGCCTCGAGCAATCCTTCTGCCTCAGCCTCCAGAATTGCTGGGACTACAGGTACAAGCTATCATGCCCAGCCTTCATTATGAACAGAGGAGTATCTAGCCAAAATGTTTGAAAACCAACGGAGTCACAATGTTCTTTCAAAAGGGGGCATATCATATTCCAGCAACAAGTTTTAATGGAATAGCAGGAACAGGCACTGAACTTTGGCATTAGGCAGGTCTGCATTAAAGTCCCAGTTCACTGGCTATAAATGAACTTGAGTAACCTCTCTAAGTCTTGTTTTTCTCTCTTATGAAGTGATAATAACATCATCTGTTTTACTTTGTTAGTGCTGTTGTAACAAAGTATCACAAACTGAGTGGCTTAAAAAACAGAAATCTATTGTCTCACAGCTCTGGAGGTTAAAATTTCAAAATTAAGGTGTCAGCAGTGTTGGAGGGCTGTGAGGGACGGATCTGTCCCAGGCTTCTCTCTTTGGCTATCTTTTCCATATGTCACTTCACATCATCTTCCCTCTATGTATCTTTCTCTCTGTCCAAATTTCTCTTTCATATGAGGACACCAGTCACATCGGATGGGATTCACCTGACACTGGTCTGACTTTATCCTAACTAATTACATCTGTAATAACTCTATGTCCAAACACGGTCACATTTTGAAGTACTGGAAGTTAGTACTTCAACATATAAATATTGGAGGGACACAATTCTACCCGTACCACTTTCTTTATAGGTTGATAATTAGATGAGATTATATACTTAAAATGTTATAGAGGTTACCTAAGGCACAATAGCTATTTCATAGACATGAGCTTCCCTATTTTTGTACAATGACATCCCTATTGCTCACTTCTTTTCCAAACGTTCCTTCTCTTCTTCTCTACTTTTTCACATAGTCTCTGATTATGACATTTGAGACTACTCATCTCTTTTGCTTCTTCCCAGGGGGAATTTCCACAATCTAGAATAAAGTTATATGTGTCCTGAGCTGCAACGTTCATAGGAGAGTATCCTAGGAATAAGCACCAGTCTGATTTTTTTGAGATCATTTTAGTTCTTCCATCTTTCTTTTTTAAAAGCTAAGGTTGACTGTGCTGTCCCACCGAATACTGCTGTGTCTGAGGAAGTCCCTACTGGCTAGAAGAATAATTGTGAATTTGTTAAGTTTGTCCACATGGAAAAGATCCTGATAAAATGTCTCAGAAAGGTAATATTAAAAGTTTCTAAGAAAAGTTTATAAACATGTCTGAGCATGGGGGGATGGTTTGAGCAGCAGATGCCAGATTCCAAAGAAAGAATAGGTTTGGTGGAACAAAAGTTCACTGGCGTAAACAAAAGAAGGAAAAATACAACTGCTTTTTAATTTCTATTAAAGTTTGTCTAAATCCAACATGTCAGAAGTATCTCCAACCGGTCTTTGGATAGTCATTCCTCACTTGAAATGCGGCTAACTTGCACCTGGCATATCTTCTGGGGATTGTGAGATATTATTTACTAAGAGAATTGCTTTAAAGTGATACACTTCAGAAGTTCTATGGGTAGTTACAGGTAGCACTTTTTTCTTAGGAACAGCACAGACTACAGGCTGAAATATGAAAGTTAGAGGTCAAAGATTGGGCAGGTCCCAAGTCTGCCTCTGATTTGCTGAATACATCTGACACAAGTCAAATAGCCAGACAGAATCATATCATTATGGGTGGTGGGTTTTTTTTTCTTTTAATGAAACAGGAAGCCTCTAGACAGACAGACAGACAGACAGAAGTTGATGCTAGGGTAGATGCATTTTCAAGATGAGATATACATTAAGATATAAATTTCCTGACCTTACGTTTAGCTGCTGTTTGAATAAACTAGGTCACTGGATTGGAAGTTTCTTTTGTAAGCCTCTCCCTAGGATCTTGAGATCTGCATGCCTAGATGTCTGGATGTCTGTGGGTGGGAATGGAAGCTTTGGAAAGGCAAGAGAACACTTAGATGAAGGGATTGAGTGGGTGGAGTTGAGGCTGGAGGCTAATCCCTTTATGCAGGTGTGAGTGAGTGAGTGTGTGTGTGAATGTGCGCACACAAGAGTGTGCTGACCTGGGCTTGGCTAGCTTGGCTAGCTCAGCTGTTGTTTTGAAAGGCAAAACAACAGCTCTTAATTCCCCAGGGTGCCATCAGCCAGTGTTCCAGCTCTACAATGGTGGTGGTCTTGAGAATCACAGCAGACCACCCACAAAGAAAAGAAATGAAAACAACATCTAGCCCCTCAAGCAGGTTTTTCACATAAAATATCAAAACATTCAGAAGCAGGAAATCTACAGTTGAGCATCATGAAGTCCCTGGAACAGGCATGAACAACTTGGAAGGAGCTAAGTTAAATCAACACGAAGCATAATAATATCAATAGTGTACAGCAATAACAATAGTAATTTACGCTTTTCATCCCTCTTTGAACATCTTTTTCCCATGGAGGTTTCTTTAAAGAGAAAATGCCCTTGGTTTGGAATGACTTAAATTACTGTTTTGACTCTGGTGTTAGCTCTGTCACTCTGTACAATTACCTTTACTTCTCTGAGCTATCAGTTTTCTCATCAGTAAAAATGAGGCAGATCTTGCCTACACAGGAAAGACTTCATGACTGGTTAACCATAAATGCAAAACTTTGATAAACTGAAAGACTGAAAAAAAAATAATTTGTACTCCCGATATGTTTATTTTGCAAAAGCCATAAAGAATCTCACAGAAATAGAAAAGTGATAATCCACTTGGTTCTACTTTAGAAAACCAAGACCCTCTACAGAACGCTTTCCCAAACTGCAATTGGATTTTCATAATCAGCATTAACAAATCAACAAGTTGGGTGCATTTCACTACACCAGAGCTTGGGGGAGTTACAAAGTATGGCAGGCTAGTTGGAGAGGCAGGACCCACACACAAGTACGGTAGGAAGAGGTAATTTTAATCTGCAAACTCACACTGATAATTTTAAGTATGAAGATTCCTCATGTCTGATATTAAGCTCATTTTGAAGCCCGGAAGACATTTTGGCCTTCCATGACTTTCCCCACAGGTATCTTCTTTTGCTCATTTCAGAGGAGTTTTGCAGAATTTGCTGTTTTTACATTATACTAATTTTTTCATAGGTCCAAGATTCATGCAGGCATCTCTCTCCTCAATAGACTTTCTCAACAGCTCAGTGAGATTTATTCTTTCTCCTTATCACATTTTTGAAGAAAACATTGTGGCAAAAATTGTCAAAAAAGAATGGTGATAACTTGTGTACAGAGACCTTGAAACAGGGAGAAGAGATGCTATTTAGAAATCTGTACAGCCTTTCTACAAAACACCAAGTGCTGAGATTTTAAGTTTTCATCTATCATCTAAACATAAAAGGCTAAGATAGCAAAAACTCTCCATTTTCCAATTCTTCCCAATACTTAATCCAAGCTATTCTACGCAGTGTCAGAATAGTCAAGTACAACCCCCTGGATGACTATAAGCCCCAGTAAACGCTAGTTGCAATTGTTACCATGTGGCAGCATTAGAGTGTTCAATGACAATCAAAGCTTTTCCACAGTCTTCCCCTCCTTTTCGAAACGTGTTTGAGAGAGAGAGTGGCAGAGGGAAGGTGACAGATTGGAGTGTCACACCTTTGTGCTCCAAGTAAAGATGCCTGGGCCCCCTCTCCAGGATGTTTTATTCTGTAGCCTTGGGGAAAGAGCTAGAAAACTGATTTGTTGATATATTTTCCAGATAAATCTAATGCAGGTGGTCTGGCCACCACACTTTAAGAAATAGTAACATAGAGCCTAAGAGCTCAGAATTTCAAGTAAGAAAAGTCTAGGTTTTAATCCCAAAGTCTGAGATTTCTTGCTCTGCACCATTGAGTTGTTCTTCCTGTTCCACAAATCAGGCCACTTCTGTGAACAGGAATTTCTTCTACATAGTTGAATAATAGGATCATTAAAAGGAAAAACAAATCTTGGAAAGTTTAAATTAAACTAACTTTATTTGAAAAAAAAATAAAGCAAACACACAAACAAAAATGATTCGCAAATAGGGCAACCCTCAGAAGCAGAAAAGATTCTAAGAACTCCTGAGCTGCAATGTGGTGAGGCAGTATTTATGGATAGAAAAGGGAAGTGAGACAAAAAGAACAACTTAATTGGCTACAGCCTATTTGAGTCAGCTGGTCGCCTGTGATTGACTAAATCTCAGCTGTTGTACTAACCAAAACTCAGTTCTCCGTTACATGAGTATACTCTTAAGTTATTTAGTTTTATTAGCACGAATAATTCCATATGGCTTGGTCTGTTGGGTTTTGTACAGGAACTTGGACAAAATAAATGGCCTCCTACAAATTTTATTTAACAGTTTTCTTGACTATAAAATGGAATAGTGACAACTCAAAGTGCTATTGTGAGTTTAAGGGAGATGACGTATATAGAGAACTTGACTCAATGACTACCATAGGGTAGGCACAAACTCACTGATGACTACTTGATATAATAAACTCTGGCAACTCTTAGAAGGTTTTACATCTTGAAGTTTTCAAATGTATTTTAAGTGAAACAAACAAAAAATAATGGCATTATTTTCCTCACAATGATGGCAAAGCAATAGCATGAGTTTAGTCAACTCCAAACAACTACACTGAAGAATAGTAACTTAACTTGAACATTGGGAAATAATTCCTTTTTCCTTCAGGAATCCATAGTTTTATAAGTTGAGTGCCAGTAAAGGTTTTTGAGACAGTCATGTAGGAGTGTTGAAGAGATTTGGATAGTCACCATAATATGAGATAATGAATATAACCCAGTCATCTGGATGACTGTTCTGGTCACACAGTGGCAATACCAGTTCTGTCTTCTTCACCGGAATGTAAGAAACAAATGAGGAAATGGAAGTAAAAGCAATTTCACAATT
Source organism: Carlito syrichta (assembly GCF_000164805.1). Classification (NCBI taxonomy): domain Eukaryota; kingdom Metazoa; phylum Chordata; class Mammalia; order Primates; family Tarsiidae; genus Carlito; species Carlito syrichta. The sequence goes on along the minus strand of NW_007258460.1, from coordinate 226,787 downwards.
GTGCAACACTTCACAGATAATAAGACTGTTGTTATGATAAGACCTCTGTTCTGAAAGCCAGAAAAGATAACACACAAAAGAAATGACTGGCCATTTCATAAAGAAACCTCAGTGTTATAAACTGATGGTAAGTATAGTCACATGCTCTCTCTGTTGGGTAACCTGAAAGCTGATGTCCACATGGCAAGAGGAATGAAGAGTCTGATTCCAGAATGAGATAGAAGGCCCAGATCAAATCTTTTTAAGGTTTTCACTGTGCAGATAATAGAAGATTCTAGAAAACATCACATCTAATGAGCCACTCAAGAAAATAGAGAAGGGAATATTAATATAAACTGGTATACTTTCTAGAAATACATGCAAAGTAAGATGTGTGTTTTGAAAACCTGTGTTTTTCAGGCAACAGCTCAATCAAGTAAGAAAACAAAATCAAAATTATGGAGCAAGTTGTTTACTAAATGAAAATGCTAGCCTTCATTACAACTGTGGGATGTGGATCTCCTAGAGCTATCACACCTGGTTTGTTGAGCAATAAATACCTGTGGCACCATGAGTCAGACGGGTATTAGCTGGCAAGGCAAGAGCATCAGGAACACAGTCCTGAAATGACGTCTTTCCACCTGTATAGGAACAACACTTGCTGCCCACAAACTAATTAAGCACAGTGGATAGAAAATGGGGAAAGAGGAGGGCGCAAGAGGCCTAGGACTGGGAGCTTCTCTGAGGAAAACAAATTGACAAATCTTCAGGCGGTTAGGCTCTTCCTTACGCACTTTCTCAATATTTTGTATGTATCAGTTCAATTCATCAGATAGTTGTGTGCTTTTTCTCCATGAGAATAGTCCTCATTTAATTCTGTATCTTTAATGACACACAATGTCATTGGGACTAACACACAGAGCTCAGCACACAGTTGTTAATTGAGTACAATAGCACAAATTGAAAAGCATCCCAGTTCTGAAAATATTGCCAGTTAGTGGTAGAACATCTGTGTCTGGTTGGAAACCTCTAGGAATAACTTGAGGCAAAATAATCTGGGATCTTTCAACATGTAAGAACCATGAAATCTGGTAGGCAGAGCTCAGTGTGGGATCAAGCTATAAAAGCTGAAGCTCTCCCTTTGAGCCAAAGAGGAGTCATCATCAGCTGGCAGCAGGGCAAGGATATCATTCCAGGCTTCCTAGTTACTCTGCCCACAGAGATAGATGATAGCCCTTCCTAATGTGAAAGATGACCCTCAATCCCTGGCTCAGCACACTGATTTCTGGCTTCTGCGGAATTCACTACTCTTCTAAAACTACTTCTTCCAAATTTTACGAGGGACCACATTTGACCAAGTCTTGGTCAATGATTCCCCTGAGTTATCCAGATTATCAAAATTTGCTGACCATTGCTATTTTTTCCCTGAAACCTCAAATTCCTTATGTTTTATGAGAATATTTTCTCTTGGTATTCTTCTATTTTACAGGTAGATTTCTTCTTACTGCTTTGCAGGTTTTTCTTCCTCTTCTAACCAAGACATGACTATTGACCACGTGACTCAGACTTTGGCTCTCCCTCTCTTCTCTCTAAACAATCCCTTCTTTAGAAATTTGATATACATATACACGATGTAATACTATGCAGCCACAAAAAAGAACAAAGTCATGAATTTTGCAGCAACCTGGATGGAACTAGAGTCTATAATACTGAGTGATCTCTCACAGAAACAAAGATCTGAGTATCACATGTTCTCACTCATATGGTGGACCTTGAACATCTATCAAAGTACTATAAGAAAAGGATTGACAGTGGCAGGAAACTATAGGGGGGTAGGGAGGGGAAGGAAGGTGGGATTAACGGTAGTCAATATCTGTCTGGGGATGGGGAGACACCCCTATCAACAAGGGTGCCTGAACAATACATATTTGTATACCTAACCCTTAACTGTATCCCACAATTTTAAAATAAAAAATGTTTATATAAAAAAAAGAAATTTGATATATTCTCAGGACTTTAACTGCCTTAGGGCTCAAGAGGTGCCCTTATAATATCCATGTCTAGCCCTGACCTCTACTTCAGTTTCAGATATCTGCAAGACATCATTTTGTAGATGCTCCATCATCAGCTCATTTTTCCTTCTTGTTTTTGTGTACTACCTACACAAATTTGGAAAGTCTCTCCTTTGGTCTGGACTTCAGTTTTTTTAATGAATTAACTTAGGTGATAAAATAAATTATTTAGGAATGTAAGTAAGCTTTTGAATTCAAAAATAAAAGTTTTTGTCAAATGAAATTTATAATTTTTCTTATGTTCTTGATCACTATACATTTTCTATCATTTCTGTAGTCATATATCTAATGTTCCAAGCCAATTATTCAAAATTTAACATTCAGTTGCCAATATTCATATTCTCAGACAAATCTTGTCATCCTTACTTATTCCAGGATTTGAATGGCCATTGTTGGAATAGGCCAAGAGGAATGAATACTTGGAGTCTCAGAAGGAAAAGTCTAGGGCCTATTCCTAGAGCCTTGCTCTGCCTTAAATTTATAAATTGAACAGGTCTGTCTTTCCAAGTAGATTTGAGATTCTAGAAGGAAAGATTGGTATTCGATTCATTTTTAATTTCATCTTCTAAAGCAGTGTCATATTTTGTGTATGTCCAATAAGTGTTTGTTGAATTATCTTGATTTCAGATTCTAGACTTTTTACATAAATTCTTGCAAATTAGTACAGCAGGACTAATTCACTTAATCTGGACAAGAAAATGAAAATCTATACTTTTCAAAGGATTGTGATGGGGTAGACAATAAAACTCAATGCCCAAGAGATCTACACAAAAAAGGGAAGAAGGGGATCCTATTTAGCCACTAGGAGAGCCACAGACTAGCAAAACCAGTGCTGTAGCCACTGGTGGCAGGGCAGGGCACTTCTCCTACTTGCCTTGGTTACATGAGTCTTTCTGAGAATAACTGGCAATGATGCAGGGTCATTTGCCCAAAGTCGGAAAGAGATTGAGGCAGAGAGCATATCCTTCCCTGGAACTCTGACGCATTCTATGAAACATCTTTCTGAGCTCCTTGCTGTTGGAATTGTTTAAACAGAGACTGGGCAACTGCAGGGCAAGGGTGCAATGGAGGAAAAGCTGAGACTTAGATGAAATTGAACTAGGTGGGTTTTGAGATCTCACCTAAGTATTATAATTTTATCCAAATATCATATTTTTAAAATGTAAGCCATATCATTTATTGAACATTGTGTTGGGTGCTGAGCAAGGTTCTCTATATACATAATTATAGCCAACACATCTACTACATGCTGAACAGAGTTCTTTGTGTATATGTAGTCTCTAAAACATCACACAAGCCTATGAAGTAGATATTCTTTTAAGTTCCATTTTACAGATGAGGTAAACTGAGGCACAAGAAGTTCAGAAGCTTTCCAAAGAATACTCAACTAGTAAGTGGCAGAGTCTGGGTTCAATCCCATAAAGTCTAGCTTCAGACTGTATATTCAGAACCGTTGTACTGTATCGCTGCTTTGAGCTTTTTGGTAACTGTGTGACAATAGGATTAATATTCTTTAGATATGAGAAACTGAGGTATCAAGGTACATGTCATGTGCCCTTGACCAATATGAAGTCCTCTCTAGCTTTCCTGTTGCCCCACCTGTTTCTAGTTCTCTGCACTTCATGACTGAGATCCTGCAAAGGCTTTTTTCCTCTGTTTCCAACCTCTCCCGTTCCCACTCAGTCTTCACATTGCTGCTTGATGTCATATAGGATCTTCAGTGTCTCTTTCTTATCTGTGTCATTATATTCAAATGTGTCAAATTCACATGGCTTTTTATAACTTTCCTCCCTCACCCTTTTCAGACTTATTTCTCACTCTATAAAATACAGTCTATTCCCATTAAACTTATTTCATCATTGTGCCACTCATGTATTTTTGATCCATTATTCTATAAACAAGAATAGTAGGCAGGGCATGGTGGCTTATGCTTGTGATTCCAGCACTTTAGGAGGCCAAGGCAGGGTGATCGCTTGAACCCAGGAGTTTGAGACCAGCCTTGGCAACATAACAAGATGTCATCTCTACAAAAATAAAAAATAAAAAAATTAGCCAGGCTTGGTGGTGTACTTGTGTGGTCCCATCTACTTGGGAGGCTGAGGCAGAAAGAAAGATTACCCAAGATCAGGAGGTCAAGGCTATGGTGAGCCATGATCTTGCCACTACACTCCAACCTGGACAACAGAGTGAGAGACCCGATCTCAAAGGGGAAAAAAAAAAAAGGGAAAAAGGAAAAAGAACACTAATGTGTTCTCCCTGGGAATATTTAGTTTACATTTCCATGGAATAGAAAGCTATTTACCTTTCTCCAACATTCATGTTGGTCCTATGTTTTCTCTTTCTCCAATCTGTCTTTCCCTTGCAGGACACTACCATATCCCTAGTTTAGACTGTCATCACTCTCATGTGAGTCACTTCTATATTTCCCGATTTCTTTGCTGCCAGTCTTGTCTCTCTAAAATCCATTCCCAACAATGCTGCTAAAAAGCATTTTAATTATGCTTATTTCCTAGACAAAGTTTGGTATATTTAGTTTAGTAGCCCATAAAAGCCAGGCTGGGAATTTGGGTACAAGAATTTGGGTATAATATTACTAGAAAAACTCAGGCTTGCTTTCTTCTTGAATCATATGACTAAGAATTGTGTTGTAATCCAGTCATAATATATCAAAGTTCCTTGAGAAGGGAAAGGGCCAGAAAAAGTATTACTGCAGTAGCTTCTTTTATTCCTCATCACTGCCAGAGTCATAAGAGGTTCTTCAGTTTAGGAACCTGAAGAGGTTGCTGGAGGTAAAACACACAGAAATGTGGAGATACCCCTAAGACAGAAGTCCCCAGGATTTTCTTATTCTCATGCTAGTCTACAATCAGCCTCTACCAATGTATCAAAATTTCCATTTAAGTGTTCCTGTTAGTTTATAGCTCTAGTAGCTTCTGCTACAGGTAAGTGAATCTTGGCTGTGTTTCTCTGAATTCAGTCTCTTCAGTCTCTTCAGGGTAATGTTTTGCCCACAATCTTACTTCTCTGATGGGTTCGAGAAAAGTCATTGATTTTCCACTTGTTCAGTTTTTTTTTGTTGTAAGGACAGGCATAATGACTTCCAGGCACTTCACATTGTCAGAGCTGAAACCAAAAGTACTCTGAATCCTCTTTCTAACATTGCTGAATGTGGAATGGTACAAGAAAGAGAAATTTGTGTGCTGTCCCTTACAATCTCGTATTCAGTTTTGTGCCAAGCAGAAAAGAGTTGAGGCTCAATACACTGCAAAGTAAGAGTGTCGAGTCAACAAAAAGGAGCAAACTGTTTCACACATCAGAAAACTAGTACATCTAAGTTAACCAGCAGAATTAGTGGATTCCTAAGTGTAATAATTGCATAAATTATAGAAGAGACTTATAAAATGCAAAAGCATATTAATATTTTGCAGTGTTAGATTTGTGTACCTGCATTTTTGAATAAAATTACAACCTTAGACACAGAAGGCTGTTATTCATACTGCTTATAAATCTGAAACTCAAAAGAGGAACCTATAAATTTTCACCAAACAATAGCACCCACACACCTAATTCACATGTCTGCTCATTCCCAAGTTCCAGATTTTAAACAGCTGCCTGGAATTTGGGCAGAGAGTATTCCAGATGCTGGCAAGATCATGAGAAAGCAGATCTTAACCCACCTCATTCCAACTTAAAGTGTTCAAGATTATACATTTCTGAGTGTCCAGGGAACATAGAGTTGGGTGGTGAGAACAATGGGTGAGGAGGAGGAAACTTCGCCATGATGGAGACTAAATGTATTATATAATATCAGAGTTATTTTTATGATTTCTAATGAATAGATTAAGAAACAGCTTAAATAGTGTAGGGGAGAAATGTTTCTTTCCTTGGCCGTTGCTAGGTTCCTAGATGAAGTACCTATAACAGAAGACAGATTAACAAAAGCACACAAATTTATTTAACATAGATTATACATGAAACTGGAACTCAAGACCCCAAAACGTAGGAAGACCTGTGTATTGTTATGTTTAGGTTTGATGAAAAGTGAACAGTCATGAAGTATGGTTGGACAAAGGGGATATAATCTAATGGTAATAAATTGAGGAGGTGCTCAGCAAGGGCTGTTCATCCAGATTCTTCTCAGCATTCCTGTCTCTTCAGAGATAAGGACATTCTTTTTTTCTGGGTATAGAGAGACTAACTCTCAAATGAGGGCATTATGACATATTTAGGGAAAAATCAAAAGATTCTTTTATGGATTGCTTCAGGGAAGAAGGGCATGACAAATCAAAGAGAATTTCCTGCTTCTATTATCGTCTCAAATGTCGAGGTGACATATTTTGAGGTAGCACGCTCTGATCCCATCAATAGTATGAAGACACTTGAACAGAATTTTAAAAATGACTCCTTACTCCATCCCTATTACTAGGAGTTCTACTAGGAATCCAGATCAAGTATACCAAGCAGCTGTGAAGTGAAAGAGTCTGACTGTAACTGCAGAAGGTGAAAAAAACTGGCTTGAGGAAGGCAGGAGTAAGTTTTAAAGAGAGTTCAGGTTTCCTGAAGAGAATTTTTATTTATTTTTTCTCAGTATAAAGCAAGACCAATCCCACAGAAGTTGAAAATATCCAATGTCTTTTGCACTCAAGCTTGAAGTACTAAAAATAATGGTGACCTTTATTTTAGGAAAGGAACATATTATAACAAAAGAGTCTGGACTAGGAATCAACAACGACTCATGTAATCTCCAGCAAGATCAATAAATACCAGATGCTGACATGATATAAGTTCCCTGCATACTCCTTTCTAATAATCACAAATACCCTCTCCCTGAAAGGTAATTTCTCCATGACTTATGGGATAATTATTTCCTTGCTTTTCTTTACAGTTTTATCATATAATTATGTACCCCTAAGATATAATTAATTTTGTTCCTAACCCTTATAAAAATTAAAACTGTTCATTTTTGGAGGTTGCATTTTTTACTTAATATTATTTTAGTCACATTTATTCATATTGCTCTCTACAATGTCGTTTGTTCAGTTTTTGTTGTAAGGTTTTCTATTACATGATTATATCATGGTTTATATGTCTTTTTAATTAATGGACAATTGTCTGTCATAAACTATGCACAATGAGCATTCTTGTATATGTAGCCTATTGGAAACTTACAATAATTGGTAAGTCCTATTGTTTACTAGCTTTTGTGCAAATAAACCAAGACCAACCAAATGCGAAAAACAAAAGCTATTTACTCAGAGCTGTTTACTATAGCAAGGGAGTCAGCTATCATCAGAATGGCGGAGACTCAAAGGGAAAGGAATCAAAAGGCTTTATAGTGAGAAAGGACAGGCTATAGATATGCTCTGATGGAAGGCTGTTGTCATAGGGAAGCTATAGGTGGGCTAATCAGCCATGAGACATCCTATGTAATTGATTAGGGGCTTTCTCTGGTTGGTCCTAAGCTGAAAGTGGCGGCAAAAAGTAGGAAGTTGTCATTTATTAATCAAGTAGTAGCCATTGAGGTTGATTGTTACAGAAGTTATTGTTTAGCTTTTTGGATTGTGACTAGAGATAGGAATCTGGCTGCCCTATACCAGTCTGGCTTCATGGTCTGTTTATTGCAGATCAGGAGATTGGTGTCCTGGACAGGTTGCTGCAAACTGTGGGTCAAAATTATTTTTATCTGTGACCTGACCATCATCCAATTCAATCTCTCACCTTTGGGGTTTTTTTTTTTTTTTTTTTTGTCAAGTCATCCAGCTTTCCTAAGGCTCAGGACATAATAATAAAAACTATTTCATACCATTTTTGTGAAAGTTGGATAATATTATAATATGTTTGATACTTATCTCACTGTTTGGCACATATAAATGCTCTCTCCTTTTTATACTTACTCCAATTTGATAGATGCTTGATAATGTCTACCAGTAAACTTCAAGCATTGCTTGAAGAGTGGATATTATTTAAAAAATTCAAACATCAAAGTATTGGAGTAACTATCTTGATGCTCCTCTCTATCCTGAGAGTCCATGACAGTGCCGCCAACTGTATGCCTCTGTATTCCTTGAAAAAATAAAAGTCATTGAACAAATTAATAAATTTGTCCAATGTCACAAAACTGGTAAGTGGAAGGACTGAGATTTAAATTTAGGGCTATCTGATTCCAAACCACATGCTTATTTCTCTCTTTAATTCCTATATCTAAATACTTCCAGGTATTTTAGTTATAGTTCCTTAACTTGTTGGACTTTTGAAATACTTTTAAGGTTCTAATGTATTGATAAAAAGTCAAAACAGAAAACTGTGTTCAGAGATTTGGAGAATAAACAAAAGTTTACTATATAATAAAAATTTTAATTTATTTTGATTGTCATTTAATATGAAAGTTCTATTTTATGAATATCCATTGTAATCAAGAGAGGCCAATGAACTGCAGAGAACTAAGCTGATTATCTTGAATTAAACTATTCTAAACATTTTTAATGCTTGCATTTTGGAAAAAGTTCCTACCATCACCACCAGGATTTTTAAAAACGGTGACTGTGGTTGTTTAATTTTACTTTAAGAGAGTATGAATTTTTGCTTATTTCATTTGGTCACAGTTTGAGGACTTCATGTTTTTTAAAGTTTTCTCTTCTTAACCACAGAATTTGTTTTGCAAGACTTGATTATTCAAAATAAACATGTATACTCATTTTTTAAATTATAAAAGTTATAAACTATGTTTGATATGTTATTAACATAGTATTATAATTAAATTATAAATGAGAAATATTGCTCATTTTAAAATAACACTTAGTATTTTCTGGAGGACCTTTTTGGAAATACTATTATAATACAGCTACAGGCACTATGCTTTCAGCACTACTGATAATTATAATACATTAAAGTTTTTTAATTTTATCATGCTTTTTTAGCTAAGATTTCTGTCTCCATTTATCTGGCTAATTGTCACATTGTACTTGGTTTTTTAAAAAGAATGCTACGCTAAAAAGAGGCTTTCTATATCTTTAAATATCTGATGAGAAAATATGCCTATTTTTACTTTTGACATACAGTAACACTGAAGTTAACTGACATTCATATCCTCAAAGGTTTTCTTCAGCTCATCACTTTAGAAAATAATTGAGCGCATACCTGATCTATATAAATTATAGTGCATAAAATTATGGAATCCTTTGTACAAGCTAGTAAAGCTTGCCACATTGTTACCGTCTTTTCAGAAAAATTCAGGTTGGCTCCCTTCTAACCCCACAGGCTCAGACCTGCTAATTCTAGTCCTTTCTCTAAAAACTCTGGCATAGTCTGCAACTCAGAAAGATCCTTCCCTTTAAATTGGCAGTCTACTTCTGTAAGTCCTAACCAGATGAGACTGATAATTCATTGCTACTCCTCCATCTGTATTGAAATAGAGTAGAATCATTCAACAGAAATGAATACAAATTACAAAAAGAATATGAATTAATTTTATCTTGTCTTATAGAAGTTTGAGAAACAATAAGAAATTTAGGTCTTATTTTGAAAAACAGTGTTATTTAAAAAGGCAGCTAAAAATTGAAAAATAAGACTATATATATATTTATTTTTTATTTTTTATTTTTTTGAGTTCGAGTGTCACTCTGTTGCCCAGGCTGGAGTGTAGTGGCACTCTCAAGTCCACCGCAGCCTCGACCTGCGAGGCTCAGGCGATCCTTCTGCCTTAGCCTTCCGGATAGCTGGAACTATAGGCACAGGCTACCATGCCCGGGTAATTTTTTAAATAATTTATTGTAGAGACGAAGTCTCAACAAGTTGCCTAGGTTGGTCTTGAACCCCTAGACTCAGGCAATCCTCTTGTCTCAGTGCAATAACATCTAAATAAGAAAGAATTTATTACTACAAATAGTAATAACATAACTTAAACTTAATGTTCAAGGTAAATGTAATGTACTTGAAATTTGTGGGTTTGAATCCTAGTTCTTTCAGTTAAAAGATGTGTGATCCTCCACAAATCAGGCCACTTCTGTGAAGAGGAATTTCTTCTACATAGTTGAATAATAGGATCTGTTTTGCCTATATCATACAATTTTGGGAAGAACTTTAGAATACAATTGAATGCAATGTCATCAAAATTTTACTGTGCAGTATGTGACCAACTTCTTTCTTTCTCTTTCTCTCTTTCCTTCTTTTCTTCCCTTTCCCTTTCTCCCTCTTTCCTTTTCTTCCCTTCCCCTTTCTCCCTCTTTCCTTTTCTTTCCTTCCCCTCCTTCCCTTCCCTTTTCCTTCCTTCCTTCCTTCCTTCCTTCCATACATCCTTCCTTCCTTCCTTCCTTCCTTCCTTTCTTTCTTTCTTCCTTCCTTTCTCTCTTTCTTTCTTTCTTTCTTCCCAGGCTGGAGTGCAATTGCACAAGGACAGCTCACTGCAGTCTCGACCTCCTGGGCTCAAGTCATCCTCCTGCCTTAGTCTCCTGAGTAGCTGGGACTACAGGCATGTGCCACTATACCTGGTTAAGTTTTTATTTTTATTTTTGTAGAAATAGAGGTCTCGTTATGTTGCCCAGGCTAGTCTTGAATTCTTGACCTTATTCAAGCAATCCTCCCCACCCTTGGTCTCCCCCTCTTGCAATCCCAGAGTGCTGGGAATACAAGTATGAACCACCACGCCTGGCCAGTGTTTTGCTTTCTACATAATGATTAATATAATGCACATATAAACATATTTCAAATTATGAATTATCATACAAATAGTTAGAAATATTATAATGTGTAGAGTAGTACTTATATATCAAGTAAAGTAGCCCTTCTTATTTTGAAAGGAGTAGGTGACATTTGAGAACACATATTACTTTCTAACTACCTGTTGGTAAGGTAACATCATGCAGAGATAATGTGCCTTTACAAGACTAAAAGGTATAAATGGATTAGATTCTGTATGAAAAGACAAAGATTGTTAAATAAAATCAGGTCTAACTATGCAAGAGAACAACTTAAAGCAAATGTTATAGAAAGGTTAACAAAATGACAAATCAGATAAATGCAAATGCAAAGACTGAGGTAACACCATTAAAAATACAGACAATTCAAAGCAAAAAGAATTATACAGGATCAAAAAAGTCATTTTATATTGAGAAATATTTAATTCACGATGAATAAATGGAAACTTTATAAATAGAATACCATTAAAAAAACATTAAAAACTTTTAGAGACGGGCTCGGTGGCTCAGCCTGTAATCCCGCGCCTTTGGGAGGCTGAGGTGAGTGGGTTGCCTGAGCCCATGGGTTCGAGACCCGCCTGGGCAGCGAGACCTCATCTCTATAATAAATCAAAAAATCAGTTGGGCGTGGTAGCGCATGCCTGTAATTCCGGCTACTCGGGAGGCTGGGGCAGAAGGATTGCCGGAGCCCAGCAGGCGAGGCTAGGGTGGCCGGGAGCGGCCACTGCACTCCAGTCTGGGTGACAGAGTGAGACTCCAAATCAAAAAAAAAGATAATGTTAATAATATAAAATACTAAACAAATACAAAATAGATATGTGTACTCTCAGGTAATGTACATTCTTTTTGAAGAATCATGCAACATTTATAAAAAATAGTTATACATAAGACCACTAAAGCAAATTATTTTGAAGTTGAAATTGGACAGCTGTGATATTTTTTTCACAGAACGCTAATACTAAATATCAGTTTCAAAAGTTTAATTAGAAATAAAATCAGTGACTTAAAATTTGAAAGCAGAAGTTATCGACAGACAAATCTATGTAGCTACATAGTTATTTTAGAAAAACATGAGCAATAGACAAACCCAATCAAAGTTAATCCAGAAGAAATATAGAGCACAAAGTTTTGTAGCATTAACAGAAATAAATAATAAATATGTCAATTTGAATTTTATATACAGGTGTTGATTAGTACCCTGGAAATTGTGAAATCAACAATTTTCTAGAAAAATTCATATCTAGGAAAATCATAGAAAAAGTGCTGAAAATTAAAGACAATAAAGCAATTTTAAAAGCAGTCATTTAAAGAAGATTATTTTCAATGAAATTAACAACTAATTTTTTAATAATAATTATAAAATACTGTCTAATATTTTATTTAAAAAAATCTGCCAATCTAGAATTCTATACATATTTTTCAAGAATAAAGATAAAAATAAGGATAATTTAAGAGAAATTTAAAGCCAATAGCCTCTACTAGTGAAAATACAAAAAAGATGCTTATCAGATGAAGTAAAATTATTCCAAAAAGAAAATTGTGAGTAAACATAGAAAATAAAAAATGAAATTGAAAAATATGAGGACAAATATTGATAAATATTGACCAACTATATTAATAGTAGCATTTCCCTAAGTTTACAATATAGACAGAGTTAGGTCATATTTCAAAATGACTTACAAAATGACTTACAGGACAAGAAGGGGCTAAACAGAGATAAAGTTCTCTTGTATTTGTCCAAATCAAAGAATCAAAGCCAATTAATATCAGACTTAATACATTACTAAATTGCGTTTTAATTCTTTAAAAAAATTGAAGCTGCTCAAAGAAGACTAAGAGCATGTAGCTTTCAAGTTAATAAAACAGGAAAATGAAGTAAAAAATACGTTCAAAGAAAATATAGAGAAAAAATAAAGTTTAAAAGATGAGGAAGATTAATGTAGGTTAAAACAAAATATATTAATGATGACATTACATATTTAAATTTGCATTTGAAGCCAACTGGAATCTATATTCAAACTAAAAGAAAAATACTCATACTGCAAAAACAAAAGTGTATACTCTTTGCAAAAGACATATTTAAAACATAAAAATATAGAACAAATGAAAGCAGAAGAAAAATATATACCATGTAAACATATTAACCAAAGAAAGCCATTGTAGCTATGTTAATATCAGACAAGTCGACTTTAAGGTAGAAAGCATTTCTAGAGGGCCATTGCCTTGCCAGACTCTGGTGTCACCATGTGCTCTTTGAGCTATGGCTGTCACCATGCTTCCTGGCTTTGGTCCCCCTTCCCTTCCTTGGGGAGGTGAATCTTCTTTCTTCCTTCTCTTTCTCTCTTTAATCTACTTTTAAATAAACTTTTCTTTAAAAAAAAAAAGAAAGCATTTCTAGAGATTAAAAGTTTCACCTCAAAATGATTAAAGATTTAATTCACTGGGCGTGGTGGTTCACACCCATAATCCCAGCACTTTGAAAGGCTGAGCCATCTCTGAACCCAGGGCTTGAGATCTGCTTGGACAACATAGTGAGACCTTATCTCTTAATAAATCAAAATATTACCTGGGCATGTGTGTAGTTCCAGCTACTTGGAAGTCTAGGGCAGATGAATCACCTGAGCCCAGCAGGTCAAGGCTGCAGTGGCCATGAGTAAGTGTGTCCCACTGCACTCCAAAAATATATATATATATATTTAATTCACCAGGAAAATAAAACAATTCTAAGTTTGCATGCAAATAGCAAATACTCAACTAATAACAAACTCAAACTATATAAAATATGTTATTTAACAAAATGATAAAAATCAATTCCTCTATGAATATTTTAAAAATATAAATAAAAACTTGATTTAATTGACATATATAAAATAGAATACTCCAAACTTCAGAATACATATTCTTCATAATTACTGAAAGAACATTTACAAAACTTGATTTTATTCTATACCACTAAGAAAATCTCAGAACACTTGGATGGGCTGGCATCACAGTGTATGTTTTGTCCAAAATGCAATTAATGTTAAAATTATTTTTAAAAAAACTATAACAAAATTGTTACCTTTTATAAATTAAAAAATGAGCTTTAAGTTAACCCACCAATGAAATAAAAATAGAATTAAAACATATATTTAGTTTATAACAAAAATACATTTTAAAACCTAGAGAATACAACTAAATTTGTGAGGTGAAGGAATTTTTTTTCTTTAAATTCATGTATTAGAAAAGAAATGAGGCTGAAAATCAATGAGCCAGGCTTCTATCTCAAGAATTGCTTTTTAAAAAGTAGTAATTAGATCAAAATAACATAGAAGAAAAGTCATAAAGAATATAGTTATCAATGAAATAAATGACAAATTGCTATAGAGAATTTAAAAAGTCAAATGTTGACAGTTAGAAATGACTAATACAACTGCTGATCCTTGGTGATGTTATCAAGGGTAAAAATACGGTAGGAAGGAAAATAGATGTTCAGATTAATAATTGGAAAGAGAGAGTTCATGTAAACAATGAAGAGATTGTTACCATTGGTACTGCCTCAGCAGATGGGTGTTATCAAATGTTGTATAAGCTTTTGCAAAGAGATTGTTTATAAATAATCCACTTTTTCACCCATAGATATCTACTAAACAAGCTGAATTTTCCTTAACAGACTACTCACAAAATTCCCATTGCTAATTGAAAAAAAAATCTATTTTATCTTCTCTTAATGATCTAACATGTAATACAGAACATAATCTCTTCTTTCTTACAGCTCTGTTAAAAAAAAGACAGAGACCTCCCAATTTTCTATTAATTAAACTAAAACACCTGAATTTCTATGTTTACAGTAGACAAGAGAAAGTAATTTGAGTTATTTTTAATGTGTCATCACTTGTAATGAGACTGTGCAAGAATGCAAACACATAAGGATGAATATATTTATTTTCACATGCACAAATTTAGAGCATAAAAGGCCAAAATATTTAAGTAACATCTGTGTTATAATATGTGTATTTTAAGTATAGAAGTTGAATAGATATAATGCTAGATTTTGAGTGTCGGTAAATTTCAAGTCTAAGTATTCTAGAATTTGAACCTGTAAAATAAATGTCAAGTTATGAAAATACAATAATAAATACTGAATCCTGCCATAAAATCTCCTTATTGCCTATCAAGTCAGGTGTACATTATTCTAACCATTCCACAAAATGATTCCAACCCCTTTCTCACTCTTAGCTACTATCTCGATTTATAGAAACTCTAAGGCAATCACATAATTCTGTGCTTTCCCAAATATCCCTGACATTCCTGGAGTGCCTTTGCTCATGCTATTCTTATATTTTCATGATACAACCATAATCATCTTTCAAGCCTCGTTCATAAAAATGTCTAAATCCCCTAACAAAAAAGTAACCTGTTTCAATTCTCTGTAACCTCATAACTTGTTTCTTATGATTTTAAACAAAATGAGCATTATTATGTGTAAAATTTTCTAATTTTGAAAATTTTAAGGGTTAAACTGTGTACTCAAAATATTTATATTATTGTACAGAATGTTATGATATCATTACCTTGACTATAATTGAATTGAATTAAATTATTTGAATTGAATTATTTGAATTATTATTAAATTATTTGAATAGAAATGAGGAGTGAGAAAATGGAAGCTGATGAAGGAAGGAAGGCACTGGAAATATCCTGTGGCTGGTTGAGAGGAGGGTGAAGGAGTTTTCCTGGAGTGGAGAGGAGTGAGAAGGAAGGGGTTAAGTTGTCTTTGGCTGCTTTCATGTATATCAAATTGTGTAGGGAATTGGAGAGAACCTGGATTTTGGTGGCCAAAGACTTTGACTTAGAGTGCATGCTTTCTTGAACACTTGGTTCTATAGTTGTAAAATGAGGTATAATTTAATCTTTATTAGATTCTGTGTATATGATCTTAGTGAAGTAATTACATAAGGATATTTAGCTAGTCACTATGGAATAGTTAAATATAAATGGTTAAATATTATAGAAAACTCAATTTGGATTAAATGCCTAGTACTTAAAGGAGAAACTTATTTAATTTGAGGAGACTTTATCTATTTTATATGAATTCTAAAATAAGTAAAAAGTAAAATAAGACCTATAGGAACAAAAATAATAATGAAAAGAGGTAGTGAACATATATCAATTTTCTTAGGAGTCAAGCACTGTGGTAAGCATTTCACATGAATATACCATTAATTCTCACAATAATTCTATTATTGTTTCTACCTTAGAGATGAAGAAACTGAGGTACTGGGAATTCAAACAATTTACTCATGATTATAATGCATGTCAGTTCTGAAGCTGAGACTTAAATCCAGGTTTCTCAATCCCAGAGTCCATGCACTTGACCACTATGCTGCATTACCTTGACAGAAACAATGTGATTAATTTGCTTTACCCTAGAAAATTCATGTTGAAAGTACCTCTTGGGAAAACTATTTCTGTCTCTTTAAAAATCAGCTGAAACAAAGACAGTTGGTAGTATAGTCAGAGCCCCAATTAAAAGAGACCATGTTTCTCCCCGATAAATATCAAATTATAAACATTTTACTGAAATTAATTGACTATAGTTTGAAGCCCTTTTGCTTCTATCCAATTTAATTGTAATAAGCTTATAGCAAATTAAGTCTACAAGGAAAAGAAACCTAGCAAGACTCAAAAGTATGAGTGTCCTGGGATATAAATCTAACAGTAAATGTACACTCTGGAGAAACCTGGCAATTACAGATGAGACAAATATTGGTACTCTCTGCTCAGTAATTATGCAAAAAACAGAACAAAAAAAAGACCCTCTTCACAGGAGGACTTTCATCTTAACACCATGAATGCATATTGCTACGTCTATTCTTACATATTCTGTGTAACTCAATACAAATACTCTCAACAATCAGATTCCAAAAGACAGAGTTAAGTTTTCAAAGAGAACCCACATGTTAAACCATCACTAGTGGTGTATGTGGGTGTAAATAATTCATAGTCACTTTTATTGGTATGTAGTTAATTTTTCCTTCTAAACAGTGTCCCTATTCAGTTTCATTGGTAGGCTTCTAGTCTTGGCTCTTGCAAAGAATACCCATGAACTAATCTCTGACAACAGCTTTGTTACCTTGTACCATTGGAGCTAGTCCTGGTCTTGAATAATAGGCTACCAGGCCTGGACCCTAGATTTCCTGGGGTATAGTTGTTCGATTTCATTCTCTGACAGTTCTAGTCTGGAAAGAATTTGCTCTATTCAGAGATGAGGTGAAAGTTCTGGTTTCTAAGCTATTATTGCCATCTATAGAACTAACAAGATGATACCAGCAGAAAAGTCCTTCATGATGATAGGTCTGGTTTGGATATCTAAAAATCAGGTTGCCAAGCGTATTAATTTCTTCAGGCTGCTATAACAAAATACCATAAACGGGGCAGCTTATAAACAACAGAAATGTATTCCTCACAATTCTGGTACCTGGGAAGTCCAAAATAAGGCACCAATAAGATGTTGCTGATTACCTGTTTTCGGGTTCATAGATGCTGTCTTCATGCTATAAACTCGTGTGGTGGAAGGGGCAAGGAGTTTTCTGGTATCTCTTATGAAGGCACTGATACCACTGATGGAGGTTCTCACTCAGGACCTAATCAATTTCCAAAAGCTCCACTTTCAAATTCTCTCACACTGGGGATTAGGTTTCAATCCATGAGTTCAGCAGAAGGGCACAAATATGTGATGTCTATTAACTATGCTTGGGCATTAACTATGACCTAGGCATTAACTATGAAGCAAAGCCAAGGACTAAGAATTTGTGTTTGTGATCCCCAGCCTCCAGCTCTCCGCACCCTCCAAGGAAGAATCTACTTATCCTTTTGTCCTTCCATCCCCTCTCTGGGTACTTCTCCCTTATCTTTAGAATCTGACCTTGTCAAGCCACTTTCGTGGTTAGTTTATTTTTTCTCTTCATATGTTTGACAAAATAATACTTTTATCTTTAACTTATCCAAGATATATTTTTATATTTAGTTAAAATGACACTGGTTATAATTGGAAGACTACTTAACATTAGGCAGAGCTGCAGAGTTGTTGGTCTCACAACAGTGAGGTGACATAAATATATCTGGGTAAAATCATATATGTGAAAACTATAACCTCTGTAACTTGGTTTCCTCCGTTTACTTTTTGTTGTCTTCCTTCATTCTTTATTTCTTTCTTCCTTTTCTCTTTCTTCTTTGTTTACTTCTTCCTTCCTAATTTGTCCTCTTCCTTTTCTAACTCATTTACTCAATCATTCAGCCAAATAGTTGGCAGCATGCACTGTCTCAGGTATTTGCTAGCACTATTGAATAGTTAGAAAATAATTAGAATAAAATTTCCTTCTCTCACAGAGTTTACTTCTAGCGAAAGAGACAGAAATTCATCCAAAATCATACAAATAAAGATCAAATTAGAACTTTGATAAGTGTTCTAAAAAAGAAGTGAAAGATACATTGAGAGCATATAATAGCGATAAGGCTTTCCTTTGAAAGTAATGATGGAGTTGAAATATAAAGGTAAAATAAGAGTTAATTAAGTATAAAGAAAAGAACTTTCTAAACAAAGAGAAGAGCATGTGCAAACACCTGTTGGTAGAGGTGTATATGACATTCAAGGAACTAAAAGAAGGTCAATGTAGTTAGAGTACCAAGAACAATTAAGCATGGAAGCATGTGATACAGAAGAGACAGGTGAGGATCAGACAATGCAGATTAATGTTAAGGATATTGGACTCAATCCTAAAAGAAATGTAAGTGTGTAAAATGTTGTAAACATGAGGACACTTGATTAGATTTCCATTTTGAAAAGATCCCTTTGGTTGTAGTGTAGGAAAATAGAATATAGAATGAAAATGAGTATAGAATTGTTATGTTACAACCAATAATACAGAAAAGGTTCAGACTAATTAGTTCAGAGAATTAGTTATCTAGTTGATGAAGTAGTTGGAAAATTAAAACAAAGTAAACTTGAGTAAGCAAGAGGTGGAAGTCCCTAACATGTTCAGACTGGAGGGACAAAGGAAGGATGTGGTAAATGGTATCCAGAGTCCAACATCTCCTATAGAAAATGGAATTATAAAAGTAGGGAGCTACATCACAGAAGAGGTGCAGACAATGTCAGAAATGCTGCTCAGAATAGAGAAGGAAGATAGAAATAGCTGATTTCTTCCTTTCTACTATCCTCCAGTCTCCTGCCATTATCTCCCATGGGCCAAATCAGCAGTAAGCTGAGCGGACACTGCCTGGGTTATCACAGTCTGGAAAAGTTACTTCCCTACAATATCAAGTGGCACATGGGAAGAGTGAGGGACTGTTCTAAGGGCTAACAGGTCCAGGACTAGCAGAGGGGGCAGGATCGAATGGCAGGGTGGGGTACATATTTGGAGGTATTGAAATAGTTCAGTAGCTTAGTCTAAAGTATTGGCAAAGAAAATGATGACAAGTAGATTTATGGTATATTTAGAAGAAGAAAATCAGTAGGACTAGATAGGACTAGTTGACAGATTAGATTTGATAATTAAGGAAAAAGGAAGTATTATAAACAACTTCAACTACTTTCTTTGACTGGGTTTTATGATTTCTGCAAAATTATAAAGCTGCCACTCAGAAATAATCCCCGAGTGTTTAACTAAATTCCTCTTCCAAGTAATAATAAGCAAGAAAGTTTAGCCAGCAACTGGCTGAATGAAATGGATTAGAGAAAGAGGGAGATTGGCTGCTGCCATGGCAACATTGGTTATTGTCACCAGGAGGCACAGGCGGGAACTAAAAGTCATACAAGCAAGGAACAGAGGATTTATGGGCTAATACAACTTTCAAATACCTCTTTAGATTGACAAAGCAGGATTGTCTTACTGGCTACAAAAATCAACTCACTGGAGAGTATGAAGGATACCATACCAAGAAGATATGGTCATAAATGATGTGTGTGTATGTTTGTGTGTGTATGTATGAAGAACTTGAAAACTGCTTTGAGAATTTCTACAAAGTACTTCTACAAAGAATTTCTCATATAAGACTCTAAAGGTGGCATAACAAAGGTGAAGACTAAGCTGTGGCATAGTGGAATTTATGAGGCAAAAATGAATGACTACAGACATATGCTATGCACTTGCCACTGCCTGTATGGGGGTGAGTGGAGAGGACAAGGGAGCTCAGTAGTCACTAGACTTGTCCTCAACAGCTTGTGGCTGGGAAGTTCTCAGGGGAGAATCACAGACCTAATACAAGATGCTTTCACTTATGATATTTTTATACATTTTTAATGTTGGTAACAAATTGAGGAAAAGATAAGTAAAGCAGTTTTATTAATAATAACCCAACTACATAATGATAAACTACTTCCGTGGCTCAATGAGACACTGTCTATCATATGTATGGCTTTGTGCTAGCCCCTTAAAGGACTACAGAAGAATATAGGATACACTTCAACACAATTAGAAGATTATTTCATTTTTATTTTTAGTAACACAATCTATTAGCTCTAGCCACATTGAATTCCAAGTAAATTCGCCTTCCTGGTACATTCTTGTATCTCATACATGCAAAAACCTCTATTTAAACTCATGAAAACAATCTTTTTTGTGAATCAGCAAAAGTTAATATGTATGTATGTAAGCCATAGGATTTTAAAAAGATCATGTAATGAATTTACTTGGAATTCAATGTGGCTAGAGCTAATAGATTGTGTTACTAAAAATAAAAATGAAATAATCTTCTAATTGTGTTGAAGTGTATCCTATATTCTTCTGTAGTCCTTTAAGGGGCTAGCACAAAGCCATACATATGATAGACAGTGTCTCATTGAGCCACGGAAGTAGTTTATCATTATGTAGTTGGGTTATTATTAATAAAACTGCTTTACTTATCTTTTCCTCAATTTGTTACCAACATTAAGCCATAGGATTTTAAAAAGATCATGTAATAAGGATATTAGCACATTAGAATGAAGTGGGAGTTTCAGATAACTAAGAGCATCATTAAACAGGTAGGTTGTGTTGGAAAAGCAGCAAAATGCCACCCTGACCAGTTCACAATCTTTGAAAACTGACAAGCTAATTTTAGGAGATACATTTGTGTACCAAGAATTAGAAAATAACTCAATGTTTTTAGTAGGAAAGTAACTGAAAATAAATGAAGAAACAATCAAGTGACTTGCCAGAGCAGAAAACCTGAAGAGAGAGGCAAATGTCTTGATAGAAAATGTATGAAGGGCAAGTTGACCAACCTGTTGAGATTAAGAGATTATGGAAATATTAATATCCAACTTTAATCCCACATATACATAAATAATAGAGCCATACTGAAGGACAATTGAAAGATTTAGAGATAGAACCAGACCCTTGCTTAAGATATTTGATACCTACTTTCAGGGTCCAATCAGGAAGTTTGGCATTTTATCAAGCAAGAAGCAGCTCCTCAAATTAAAATAATTTACCGGGCAGTGAGTCAGAAACAGAGGGAAAAAGTGAGTGGTGGGGCTTCTGAGCACAAGGAGAATCTTGCACAATTCTTCCTCTTTGGAAAGCTCCTTGACCTTGAGTTTCCAACCCCACTCAACTCCATATACTGCCTAGGGAAGTGTTCTGTTCTTGAGCTCTGTTCAGCTAGTCATTGGGAGGCCGAAAGGAAGGTGTAAAGTGTTTCTTGGTCAGGGAAATAACTCTTTAGAAATCATTATTTTCAAAATTGAAGCACTCTAACTTTTGGTGTTAGGTCTGGTTAGGTCTGGTATGCACGACAGGAATTAATTTTCTGTGTATTTTGTGCTGAGGAGTGGCTTCCTGTGCTCAGAAATAAGTTGTAGTCATGAATGACTGAGTGGTGTCTTGAGAGAACTAGAATTAGAACAAAACCTATTTAATTGCACTGAGAGTATTGGCTACATGGTCATTATGGGTGTTATGTGTGTCTTCTTCCTCTTATTGAACTCTAAGTTCTCTGCCTCTTACAAAGTAGACTATTACCTTACATTGTGTGTACCAGTGATACAACTACATTAATAAGTGAAAATTCTGGAGGGAAAAATTCAGAATCATTCTTCTGAATGAGGATAAATTATTGGCTCACAAAATCAGATCCCTAAGAAATGTTTATACAGATGATCCCCAACCTTCGATGGTTTGACTTGCAATTTTTCAACTTTACAATGGTAAATAGGTGATACCCATTAAGTAGAAATTGCATGCCTCTTGCAATGCTGGGCAGTGCCAGTGAGCTGTAGCTTTTAGTCAGTCACACTTTTTTTTTTAAACTTATGGTACTTCAACTTAGCGATGAGTTTATCAAGATGTAATTCCAATGTTAGTCAAGGAGCTTCTGTATTTCCAGAGAGAAACCTAGCTATCTTCTAGGGAAAATAAATCATTAGCCGGACTCGGTGGGCTCAGCCTGTAATCCCACGCCTTTGGGAGGCTGAGGTGAGTGGATTGCCTGAGCCCACGGGTTCGAGACCCGCCTGGGCAGCGAGACCTCATCTCTACAATAAATCAAAAAATCAGCCGGGCGTGGTAGCGCATGTCTGTAATTCTGGCTACTTGGAAGGTTGAGGCAGAAGGATCGCCAGAGCCCAGCAGGTTGAGGCTGTGGTGGCCAGGAGCAGCCACTGCACTCTAGTCTGGGCGACAGAGTGAGACTCCAACTCAAAAAGAAAAAAAAGAAAAGAAAAGAAAAGATTAATGATTAATAAGAAAATCTGAGATTTTGAAGAGAAAAATGTAAACTGATCAAAGTAACAAACCACGCTAAACTACAAGACTAGGTATATTATTGTAAACTCAGTCATTACAGATGACAGTGCAGTTGGATATCATCCTTTGGATAGTAATTTGACAATACATATTATGTGCTGTAAAATAGCCAATAATACAATTTATTAAAATGTACCAAATAAAATTTAAAAGAAGGAAAAGATGCTATATGCAAGAAGACTGTAATCAAATTAAAAATAAGAACTAATAAAAACATTCAATTATAAGAAAATAAGTAAAATATGCTTCAACTATTTAATGGACTATTTCTTAGGTAATAAAATAATAATTATGGAGACTAAACAGCACCACAGAAAATGTTAATACAATAAATGTTAAATGAGGACAACAGAACATGAAATTAAGGGTATATTCTGGCTAGAGTAATACGAAAATTATCGGTGCATGGATAGACACCGAAAAACTCATATGATGGAGACATTTTTTCCTGCTGTCTTCTCTGCATCAGCCTGTGAAAGAGGAACTCTATTGTTTTTGAGTTTGGGATAGGGAAAGGGAATCTGCCTAATTTCTATTTTTCTCACTCCCTCCTATTCATAGGAGGAGGATTTACTTACCCAATTGCTGAGTTTGGGGGAAAAGGTCACTGCACATCTACATACTTGCATTTTCTCTTTGCTGGGCCTGGCAAGGACTTAGGACTCAGGCATTTTTTTTTTATCTCCCTTGCTCCAGTAGCCTTCAGCAGATAAGCCTTCTGGGACAGGGTATGCACCTGTTAAGGAATTCTGCCATTTTCCAGCTCCACTGACTATTACTAGGTGCATGTGAGGACTGACAATTAAGTTTGTGAACTTGCTACTGTGTGCTTACGTTGGCAGCATTGTACAAACAACTCAGTAAGGTTTCATAACTTTTGTATATCAGTGTCTCACAGCTGTGTTTCTGTCGACATGTGGTGGTGTCTTTTTTCCCATTTATATTAACTTTTTTCCTTTTTTTAGTTTTAAAGATGTGGGGTACAAGTCAGGATTAGGTACATAACTGGTCTATGTGCAGGTGAAGTTTGGGCCTCCCACTGGTCCTCACTTCCCCTGGTTTAGGATCAGATACTCTTAGTGATTTTATGTGCCCCCACTCCCTTGGCAGTGTTCCACTCCAAACGATCCCTCTCTCGTAGTGTTGTGATATATATTCCAGATTCACTTATGAGTGGAAAGATGTGATATTTATTTCTTTGTTTCTGTGATAGATCACTGAGTATCAGGGTCTCTAAATCCAACCAAGTTGATGTGAAGTCCATAATTTTGTCCTTTTTTATGGCTGTATAATATTCCATTGTGTATATGTACCACATACCACATTTTAAAAAATCCAGTCCTCTTTTAATGGACAGCAGGGTTTGTTCCATGTTTTTGCTATTGTAAACAGTGTTGCAATAAACATGCATGTGCAGGTGTCTTTTTTGTAGAATGATGTGAGTTTCCGTGTGGTGGTGTCTTGTTAAGTGGTGTTCATTATTGTTGCATGTTTTTGTGTGCTATCAGGAGAATGCTATCAGCTGAATTAGAGAAGCAAACAAGTATTAAATTTCTTGTTAAACTTGGCAAGAGTGGAAGTGAAATCAGGGACATGCTAGTCCAAGTTTATGAGGATAATGCCATAAAGAAAATGGCAGTGTACAAATGGATTAAACTTTTTCCTGAGGGGAGAGAAAGCATCACTGATGAAGAGTGGTCAGGACAGCCAGTAATGAGCAGAACTGATTAAAACATTGCAAAAATTCATCCAATTATGTATCAAAATCATCAGCTGACTGTGAGAAGCATAGCAGACCAAACAAATATCAATAGGGAAATGGTTAGGAAAATCTTAACTGAAAATCTTAGCATCAGAAAGGTGTGTACAAAAATGATCCAGAAGGAGCTCTTGTATCACAACGTACCAGCTTATGTAGCACTGTCTGTGAGGGACTTTTTAGCTAGCAAGCAAATCAGTATATTGGAATACCCTCCCTACTCACCTGATCAAGCTTCCAATAATTTTTTTCTTTACCTGAAGATAAAGGAAATATTGAAATAAAGACATTTGATGACACTCAGGATATCAAGTGTAATTTGATGATAGCTCTGGTGGCCATTCCAGAAAAAGTTTCAAAATTGCTTTGATGAGTGAACTAAGCATCAGTGCATAGCTTCTCAAGGGGAGTACTTTGAAGATGACATTACTGATATTCAGCGGTGAGGTATATGGCATTTTTCTACGGTGAGTTCATGAACTTAATTGTTAGGCCATGTATATCAATCCCCAGAGAGATAGGAATAGGTGTATTGGGCTCAAGATGCCCTTGATTAAGAGTGTTCTAGTCAAGTTTTACAGCATAGGCTAAAATGATTTTTACCAGAAGACTGGGAATGTTACTCAATTCGTTCAGATCTGGGTTAAATGGGGGGGGGTAGTTACCACATTTAAGCTTAAAAAAAGCCAAAAAACTGAAAACAACCCAGATATCCATCAGTCGGATAAATGAATAAAGGGGTAAATAAAATTTGGTATATCTATAAATGGAACATTATTTAGCCATAAAAAGGAATGGACTCATGAAACATGCTGCAGCATGGGTAAAAATTGAAAAGTATGTTATGAAATAAAGTAACACACAAAAGGCCACATATTAAATGATTTCAATTATATAAATGTTCAGAATGGTCAAATCCAGAGAGTTAGTAGATTAGTAGTTGCCAGGAGTTCGGAAAGGGGGACATAAAGGAAGTGACTGCTACTGGGTATGGAGTTTATTTTTAGGATGATGAATATGTTCTGGAATTAGATAGTAGTGAGGGCTGCACAACATAGCGAATATACTAAAACCACTAAAATGTACACTTAAGAAGGATTAATTTTGTGATGAATAAATTATGATCAACTTTTTTAAGAAGACAGAAATTAGTAGAATAGATTAAATAGCGTGGGTCAACTATCTGCTGTCTATGAGAAATTCACTTTATAAAAATGTAGGCAATTTGAATTCAAAAGGAGGAAAATATTTATTATTTAAGCTTTAGTCAAAAGATAGTCAACAAATGGCTATATTATTAGAAAATTGAAAAAAACTTCAGATCAAAAATATACCAGAAATAAAAAGAGACATAGTATTATGATAAAAAATTGATCCAACAAAAATGCATAGCAAACTTAATGTTTACTTCAAATAAGAGAGCTGTAAAACATGTAAAACTTAAATGGGTGAAACTAAAAAACACATACACCCAATTATCCAATTATGGATGGAGACTCAACATTTCTCTCTCAACAATGATAGAACAATTATAGAGAGGATTGGCAAGAATATTGAAGAACTCAAAATGCCATTGCTCTGACACCAATTCTCTGACCCCAGTGGAGTATCCTGCAATTCCATTCTATTCTGACCTTAACTACCAAGAGTTAGGATCTGACTCTACAGATTTAAAGGGTTAGTTCTTCACAAACCTACCCTCACTTAAGATGCCAACCACAAATCTTAGGGGTCATCCACATATTTGACCAACTGACTATAAATTTGAATGTTTCTGTGACTCCTCCCATATTTTAATAATTCACCAGAATGACTCACTGAAAACACTATACTTACAATTACAGTTTTATTCTAAAAGACACAACTCAAAACCTCCATTATTACAGTTTTATTCTAAAGGCTACAATTCAAAAACATCTTACATTTTACAGAGTAAGGTCTGAGAGAGTTCTGGATGCAAAACTTCTATGCCCTCTGCCCATGAAGTCAGGATACAATACCTTGCTAGTACATAAATGTGTTCACCAACTAGGAAATTACACCAAACTCTGGTGTACAGAATACTTGTAAGGGTTTTATTTTGTAGGCATGATTGATTAAATAATTGGTCATGTGATTGAATTCCATCTCCAGTTTTCCTTCTTTCCCCTTGAAGAGAGGGTGACCTAAAATTCTAATCCTTCAACCATATAGTTAGTGTTTTGGTAATGAGTCTCCACCTTGAAGCTTACTAGGGTCCTACCAAGGGTCACTTCACTAGTATAATAAAGATATTTCTATTACTTAAAAAATTACAAGGGTTTCTAAGATCAGAAAATTGGGACAAACACTAGATATTAATTTTTAACTATATCAAAGTCATTAGACATTAAGATATATTCCGTCAGGCTCAGTGGCTCAGCCTGTAATCCCGCGCCTTTGGGAGGCTGAGGTGAGTGGATTGCCTGAACCCGCGGGTTCGAGATCCGCCTGGGCAGCGAGACCTCATCTCTACAATAAATCAAAAAATCAGCTGGATGTGGTAGCGGGCGCCTATAGTTCCGGCTACTTGGAAGGCTGAGGCGGAAGGCTCGCCGGAGCCCAGCCAGTTGAGGCTGTGGTGGCTGGGAGCATGCCACTGCACTCCAGTCTGGGCGACTGAGTGAGACTCCAACTCAAAAAAGAAAAAAAGATATATTCCAACATTTCTAGAACATGCAACCCAATAGCAGCAGAATATACATTATTTTCAAGTACCTATTGAATATATACTGAGATAGACTATATTCTGGGCAATAGAACAATCCGCAACAAGTTTAAAATATTGAAATCATACAACGTGTTCTCCAACCATGAGAAATTAGTAACAAAGATAATAGAAAAATCTTCAAATACATAGAAACTGAAAAATACAGTTCTAAATAATCTATCAAAAAAAGAAAATTTCAGAAGAAAACAAATGAATTGAATAAAAATAAAAGTACAACATATCAAAACATGCAGAACACAGCTAAAGCAGTGCTGAGAGATAAAACATATAGTACTAAATGTGAAAATTAGAAAAAAGGAAATTTCTACTTAATTACCTCATCTTTTACATCAGAAATGTAGAAAAAGAAGAGCAAAAAGCCTAAGACAAACAGCAAGGAGTAATAGAATGTAGAAATCAATGACATTGAAAACAAACACAATAGAGAAATTCAGTGAAACAAAGAGAAGTTTCTTTGAAAAGCTCCATAAAATTTATAAGCCTCTAGCAAGCCTGATAAAAAAAACCAAGAGAAAAGGCACAAATTAAAAACATTAGGAATGACACATGGAGCTAACACTTTAGACATCAAAAGAACCTAAGAAACTAGGGAAGTTCTAAGAACAACTAGTTCTACATGACTAAATTTGACAACCTAGATGAAATAAACCAATTCTTCAAAAGAACACAAAGTACCACTACTCACTCAATAGAAAACGAGTAATTGAAATATCTTTGTGGCATTAAGTAATTTGAATTCAGAAGTTTAAAAAAAGATATCTTCAGGCCCAGAATTCTTTTAAAGAATTGCTACTAATTCTACACTATTTCTTTTTTTTCTTTTTCTTTTGAGTTGGAGTCTCACCCTGTCGCCCAGACTGGAGTGCAGTGGTCGCTCCCGGCCACCGCAGCCTCGACCTGCTGGGCTCCGGTGATCCTTCTGCCTCAACCTTCCAAGTAGCTGGAACTACAGGAGTGCGCTACCACACCCCGCTCATTTTTTTGTGTGTGTGTGATTTATTGTAGAGATGAGGTCTCGCCAATTTGCCCAGGCGGGTCTCAAACCAGTGGGCTCAGGCAATCCACTCACCTCAGCCTCCCAAAGGCGCGGGTTACAGGCTGAGCCACCGAGCCTGGCCTCCAA
>NW_007258460.1:190496-198607 GCF_000164805.1 Carlito syrichta | reverse complement strand
TTCGAGCCCAGCAGGTCGAGGCTGCGGTGGCCGGGAGCGGCCACTGCACTCCAGTCTGGGTGACAGTGAGACTCCAACTCAAAAAAAAAAAAAAAAAAAAAAGAGAAAATAAAAAAGAAAACATGTTCCAATTCATTTTATTAAGCTAGTATTACTCTAACAAAAAATCAGAGAAGGTATCAAAACATTATTTTGATCATTATCTCTCAATGAATATAGACAAACAATCCTTAACAAAATATTAGCAAATAGAATGTAGTAATATATTAAAATAATTATACACCGTGACCAAGTGGAATTTATTCCAGTGATGCAAGCTTGTCTAATATTGGAAAATCAATCATTTTAATTCACCATATTAGCAAGTTAAAAAAGAAAAATCAAATGATTATTTCAATTGATGCAGAAAAGCACTAGCCAAAACTCAACATGTATTTATGACAAAAACTCTCAGACAAATAGAAGTAGAAAGAAACTTGCTCAACTTGGTTCAGAGCATCTACAAAAAGCCTACAGTTAACACTATACTTAACAATAAATGAGTGAAATCTTTCCACCTAAAATTAGGAAAAATAAAGATGTCTGTTCTCACTGTTGTCATTCTACATAGTAATGGACATTCTAGTTATTTTGCAGGCGTAATTGATTAAATAATTAGCCATGTGATTGAACGCCATCTCGTTTTCCTGCTTTCCTCTTGAAGGGAGGTTGACCTAAAGTTGGCAAGTGCTTTTCTGAAACAGAGAAGGGAAGGAGAAGAAATACATATTCTAAAGAAAGTAGCAAAGCTGTGTCTATTTGTAGATGGCAAGTTGTCTTTATAGAAAAGCCCAAGGAATCTACAAAAATACTTCTAGAACTAATAAGTGAATTTAGTAAAATCACAGTATACAATATAAATGTAGAAAAATAAGCATTTCAATATTCTTGTAATTAACATATAAACATCAAAATTTAAAATATAATACTTTAAAAATACAATACTTTTATGCTAACTATTCAGTACTGATAAAGGTAGTCAAAGAAGATCTAAATAAGTGTAGAGACATACCATATTTATGAATTGGAAGACTCAACATAGTAAAGATGTCAATTTTCTCCAAACTGGTGTACAGGTTTAATATAATTTTTATTAAAATTGCAAGAAAGTTTGCATCGATCTGGCCAACAATTTTGAAAAAAATAAAGTGAGAATGATCAATCTACTTAATTTTAAGAATTGCTATATAATTTATAATATATATATTATATTATATAATCAGAAGAGAGTTATGTTGGCAGTAGGATAAACACATATGTCAAAGGAACAACAATAGATCCATAGAAGCATACCTAACTGACATTTGACATAGGAGCCAAAGCAATTTAATAGTGTGGAAGCAATTGAACACCCATAAGTAAAAAAAGAAAAAGTGTCGCACATTACACAAAACAAGTCAAAATGTGTCGGACTGAAATGTAAAATCTGAAAGTGTAAGACATTTAGAAAATATAGACCAAAATGTTTAAGGTTCTAGGGCTAAAGAAAGAGTGCATAGACTTTATATCAGAAGCACAATTCATAAAAAATGATAAATTTGACATTGTAAAAATTAATGACTTTTGCTCTGTGAAAGATCCTGTGAAAGGATCAAAAGATTAACATATAAACATCAAAATTTAACGCATAATACTTTAAAAAATCAGTTGAATAAAATTAAATAGTTGCAAATCTAGCAAAACATGTACAGGCCTTTTATGTTAACTATTCAATACTGATAGAAGTCAAGGAAGTTCTAAATAAATGTAGAGACATACCATATTCATGAATTGGAAGTTTGCAGAGTGACAGCAAAATTGACAAAGGAATATACAGATATATTGAAAAGAATATGCAAAAATATCTAGAATATACAAAGAATGCTCTAAATTCAATAGTAAAAAATTATTAGCAACCCAAACGGACAGTGTACAAAAGACATGAAGAGCTATTTCACTGAAGAAGATATGCACATGTTAAATAAACACATAAAAAGATATTCAATATCAGTAGCCATTAAAGAAATGCAATTAAAATCACAATGAGTTATCCTTACTTACCAGAATGGCTAAAATGAAAAGTAATGACCAAAAAAAAAAAAAAAAAAAGAAAAAAATTGCTGGCTACATTTCAGAGTAACTGTGTCCCTCATACATTACTAGTATAAATACACAATAGTACAACCACTCTGAAAAACAGCTTGCCAGCTTCTTAAAATTCTAACCATGCAACTACTATATAATCCATAAATTGCACTCTTGGAATTTTTCCCAGAAAAATGAAAATCTGTGTGCATAGATGTTTACAGTAGTTTTGTTAGTAATATGCAGATCCTGAAAACAACCCAGATATTCTTCAATGGGTGAATGTAATATAGTATTTGTCTTTGTGTGGCTGGCTTATTTCCCCTAGCATGATGCCCAAGATTCACCTGTGTTGCCATATTTGACAGAGTTTCCTGTTTTAGAAGACCAAGTTATATTCCATTGTACAAATTCCACACTTTATTCATTCATCAGTTGACAAATGGTTACTTCCACTTTTTGACTATTGTGAATAATGACACAATGGACATGAACAAGGGAGTTCTAGTAACTCTTTGAGATTCTGAAATCTTTAAAATCTTCTATCTTCTTTGACATTCACATTGTAGGAAGATATGAGTCTTATTGAAAAGTCATGAACTTTTCCTTGGACAGAAGATCTGTATATATGTGAGAAGGGCTTTCGCTTTAGCTTTCAATCAACTGTACAGTTTTTCTCAAGCTTTTTTGTTTCACAAACCTCTTGTGCTCTTAAAAATGACCCTTAAGGAAATTTTTTTTTAATGTGGGTTATATGTACCAATATTTACTGTGTTTTAAAAATGAAATTGAGAAACTTAAAAAATACTAATGTTTCAAAGCAACAATATGAAACTCTTTACATGTTAACATAAATATTTTATACTACAATTGTATTTCACAAAATTAAAATAATGAATGAGAAGAATAGCACTGTTTTTTATTTTTGCAAATATCTTTAATAGAAGACAGCTGAATTCTCACAGTTGCTTCTGAATCTAATCTGTTGTTTTAAGTACATAAACATCTAGCCTTACTCAGAAATATAATTGGAAAAGATAAAAGTATTCAAGTAAATAAACATCTAGCCTTACTCTGAAATATTATTGGAAAAGGTAAAAGTATTTAACATCCACTTTAGTTTATTGTGGATATTGTTCTTTGATACTACATTGTTACCAAAATGTGAGGGATTTTGTCGGGGTCCTATTGCTGTCTGCACAGAATGGCAATCATTGAGACAACAAGTATTGCTAGAAAAAGACTTGTCATTTGGGTGCTATCAGTCAAGGAGAATAGGAGATTCCTTCTTAAATGTGTCTCTTTTGTCCCATTTCAATGGCAGGTGTTTGTATAGTAGGTAAGAAGGTAGAAAACAGGAACTATAGAGGAGTAAGAAAAAGTAGTTGGTAAACAGGAATTGGGGAAAGGTAAGAAAGAGGAGTTGTCAAACAGGTAGGGTTTGGCATCTTATTGTCTAGATTCAGTGATCTGATAAGTTTCAGTTTCTTGATTCTATAGAACTGAGGCTTGGTTTCTCGATAAAGGAACTTGGTTAAGACAAATGTTTCAAACTTCAAGTCCAGGAAGGTCAATTTGTATGTATATTCAAAAATATCAGTAAATATTAATTAACTTAATGAAGAAGTTGGGCTGGTCCAACACGAATAACTTGTCAAATAGTACTTTCTTAAGCATTCATTAGAAATGAATTGTGCAACTATATCGATACTTTCATTGTACTGTTACACAAAATCAATAATTTCATTGTATTGTTACACAAAAACGGTTAGCCTATCTTATGTTTTGAATGGATATTTTATCTACATATGATTTTTTAATATGATGTATTAGTCATTCATAAAATACTAGTTTATTAGATTATGAAGATCTGAATGATGGTGCTTTTCTTTTTGCTCAAAATTGCTTTAGCTATTTGATTCCTTTGTAGTTCCATAAAAAAATAGGATTGCCGTCTCTATTTCTGTAAAGATTGTCATTAGTATTCTGATAGTGATTGCATTGAATCTGGGTAAGAAATTTTAAACTATTAGTTATTTTAATCCATGAGTATGGAATATCTTTTCATTTTGTTTGTGAATTCAATTTTATTCATCAGTTTTTTAAACAGTTTTCCTTGTAGACATCTTTTACTTCTCTGGTTAAATTAATACCTCAGAAATTTCTGTAGCTATTAAAATGGTATTTCTTTCTTAATTTCTTTTCGGATTGATTGCTGTTAGTATATGGAAATACTACTAATTTTTTTATGTTGATTTTGATTTCTGCAACATTGCTAAGTTTGCTTATTAGTTCTAAAAGATTCTTTTGATGGGACCTTTAGGCTCTTCTACTTATAAGATCTCATTTTAAGACCATGTTAACTGAAAACAAGGATAATTTGACTTCTTTCTTTCCAATTGGATGTCCTTTATTTCTTTCTCCTGCCTAATTTCTCTTGCTAGGACTTCCAGTACTATGTTGAATACAAGAACTGTGTTGAATAAAAGTGGTAAAAGTGGGAATCCTTGTCTTTATCCAGATATCTGTGGAAAAGCTTTAAGTTTACTTTTGCTCAATATGATATTAGCAGCAGGCTTGTCATATATGGCTGATAAAGGTTATATAAAGACTTTGTGTTGAGTTATATTCCTTTTATAACCAATTTTTGGAGAATTTTTATTATGAAGGGATATTGAATTCTATCTTTTTAGTGCTTATTAATATGATTATTTTTTGTCCTTGATTCAATTGCTGTTATTTATCACATTTATTGATTTACATATGTTGAACTATCCTTGCCTCCCTGGGGAGAATTCTATTTGATCATGATGAATAATATTTTTAATGTGTTCTTAGTATTAATTCTTATTTAAATGTTTAGAAGAACTAAGCAGTGATTTTATCAGATCCTGAGCTTTTCCTTGATAGGAGATTTTTTATTTCTGCTTTTATCTTGTCGCTGGTTGTTGGTCTGTTCAGGTTTTCTATTTCTTCATTGTTAAATCTTTGTATGATTTATGTGTCTAGAAATTTATTCTAGATTTTCCAACTAGTTGGCATCTATCATTCATAATTGTTTCTACTGATCTTTTTATGTCTGCCATAGCAGTTGTAATGTTTCTCATTTTATCTCTGGTTTTATTTACTTGAGTCTTCCTTTTCCTTTTTTTCAAAAAATAAGTTTATGTCTTGTTGATCTATTGTATTGTTTTTAATCTACATTTTATTTATTTATATTCATATTTATTATTTATTTTCTTCTCATTCTGGGTTTGTTTTATATTTGCTTTTCTGGTTCCTTGAGGTGAATCACTAGGTTGCTTATTAAGAATCCTTTTATTGTTTTGATGTAGGTATTTAGTGTTAAATTCTTCTCTCTTGTTCTACTTTTGCTGTATCACATTGGTTGTGATATATTGTGTTTTTATTTTTATTTATTTCAACTAATTTTTACATATTCTTTTTAAGGTTTTTATTGACCCATTGAATGCTCAGGAGTATGTTGTTTAACTTATACACATTTGTACAGTTTCCAAAGTTTCTCTCTCTTTTTTTTTTTTTGAATTGGAGTCTCACTCTGTCACCCACACTGGAGTGCAGTGGCTGCTCCCAGCCACCACGAGCCTAGACCTGCTGGGCTCCAGTGATCCTTCCAAGTAGCTGGAAGTACAGGCATGTGCTACCATGCCTAGTTAATTTTTTGATTTATTGTAGAGATGAAGTCTCGCCAAGTTGCCCAGGCAGGTCTCGAACCTGCGGGCTCAGGCAATCCACTCACCTCAGCCTCCCAAAACACAGGATTACAGGCTGAGCCACCGAGCCTGGCTCCAAAGTTTTTCTTGTTATTGATTTTTTATTTTATTCCATTGTGGTTATAAAAGATAATTGATATAATTTTGACTTTAAAAAATTTTAAGACTTTTTGGGTCTAACATGCATTCTATACTAGAGAATGTTCCACATGCTGAGAAGAAAATGAGTATTCTACAGCAGTTGAATAAAATGTTCTGTAAATATCTGTTAGGTCCATTTGATCTAGAGTATAGTTTACCTTCAATTTTTTTTTTTTTTTTTTTGGTGGATTTCCTGCCTGGATTATCTCTCCTTTGCTGAAAGTGGAGTTGTGAACTCTCCTACTATTACTTTATAGCAATCTATCTCTTCCTTTAGATTTATTAAGTTTTTCCTTATATATTTGGATGTTCTGTTTTGGGGTACATATATGTTTACTATTGTTATATACTGTTACTGAATTGTTATATAATGACCTTTTCTATTTCTTTTTACAGCTTTTTAATTTAAAGTCTATTTTATCTGATGTAAGTAGAGCTAGTATTGATCTTTTTTAATCTTCATTCTTATGGAATACTATTTTTCAATCTCTTTGGTTTCAGTTTACTTGTGTCTTTACAAGTGAAGTGAGTATCTTATAGACAAAATATGGGTGTATCTTATTTTTTAAGTTTATTCAACCATTTTATGTCTTTCTGTCTTCCTCTATTCCTGTCCTCTTTTGTGGATAATTGCTATTTTCTGTAGTGTGTTTTAATTTGTTGTTTTTAATTTTTAGTATATCCGTAATAGATTCAACCTTGGGACCATGAGGCTTACATAAAACGTTTTATAGTTGTAACAAGCATTTAAAACTGATGGTAACTTAACTTTGATAGCAAAATAAACAACCTTCCCCAGAAAAACCCTGAAAACATTATACATTAACTCCCTTCTCTCACCATACTTTGAATTTTTGATGTCACAATTCACATTTTAACAAATTTTTGTGGATATTATTACTTTTAACAATTTTGTCTTTTGGTCTTCTTTCTAAAGGCATAAGTGATATAAATATCATAATTACAATGTTAGTACAACAATTATGTTAGCATTTTCTTTCAATTTGAAGAAGTTGGTTTAGCATTTCTTGTAGAATAGGTATTCTAGTGATAAATTCCTTCAGCTTTTGCTTGTCTGTAAAAGTATATTAGTCCTTCATTTTTGAAAGAACTTTACTGGACACAGTATTCTTGCTTGGCTTATTTTTTTATCTTCAGTACTCTGAATATATTCTCTCACTCCTTCCTGTCCCTCTCTTCTGCAGAAAGTCCATTGACAGACATACAACATCTCCCATATATGTTATTTGCTTATTTTCTCTGTGTTTAGGATCCTCTCTTTGTCTTTCATCTTTGAGTATTTAATTATAATATGTCTTGAGGTATTCTTTTTTTTTTTTGAGTTGAAGTTTCACTCTGTTGCCCAGACTGGAGTGCGGTGACTGCTCCCAGCCACCGCAGCCTCGAACTGCTGGGCTCCGGCGATCCTTCCACCTCAGCCTTCTGAGTTGCCGGAATTACAGGTGCGTGCTACCATGCCCGGCTCATTTTTTTTTTTTTTTGTATTTATTGTAGAGATGAGGTCTCACCAAGTTGCCCAGGTGAGTCACAAACCTGCGGGCTCAGGCAATCCACTCACCTCAGCCTCCCAAAGGTGCGGGATTACAGGCTGAGCCATCAAGCCCGGCTTGAGGTATTCTTATTTAGGTTGAATCGGATTAGTTATCTTTGACTTTTCTGTATCTAGATATTTATAATCTTTCTCCAGTTTTGATAAAAAAGTTTTCTGTTATCATTTTAATCAATGAACTTTGTACCCCTTTGTCTTTCTCAATGTCCTCTTTAACTCTAGT
This sequence comes from Carlito syrichta, assembly GCF_000164805.1. Lineage (NCBI taxonomy): Eukaryota > Metazoa > Chordata > Mammalia > Primates > Tarsiidae > Carlito > Carlito syrichta. The sequence goes on along the minus strand of NW_007258460.1, from coordinate 190,836 downwards.
AACCTGAGGAACCCAGTCCCAGTACTGGTCCCTCTTGTTGTATTCTTTTGATGTTGTCACATAGATTTCATAAGTTTTTCTTTTCTTTTTTTCATAATCAATATTTTTTATTATGATATTGTGGGGTGCAGTTAAGGGTTAGGTATACAAATACGTTTCGTTCAGGCACCCTTGTTGATAAGAGGTGTTACCCCATCCCCAGACAGATGTTTACTACCGTTAATCCCCTCTCCCTCCCTCCTCCCATAGTTTCCCACTACTGTCAGTCATTTTCTTATAGTATTACATTGGATGTTCAAGGTCCACTATATGAGTGAGAACATGTGATACTCAGATCTTT
>NW_007258460.1:139952-189927 GCF_000164805.1 Carlito syrichta | reverse complement strand
CTACCTACAAAAAAAAGCCCTTGTCCAGATGGTTTTCCAGCAGAATTCTACAAGACATTTAAGGAGGAGCTGATACCAATCCTACTGAAGGTATTCCAGGCGATTGAAAAAGAAAGAACTCTCCCCAGATCATTTTACAAAGCCAATATAACATTGCTACCCAAGCCAGGTAAAGATCCAACAAAGTTTTTCATTTCCTTTCTTTTTTTATTGTTTTTGTCTCCTGACTATATTTTGAAATAGTCTTCAAGCTCACTGAGTCTTCTGTTGTCTGTTCAATTCTACTGTTGATACTCTGTATTGCATTTTTCATTCCATTCATTGTATTTTTCAGCTCTAGAATTTCTATTTTTTAAATTAATTCAATCTCTCTGTCAAATTTCTTTAATAAATTCTGAATTGACTCTGTTTATTTGAAGTTTGTTGATCTTCCTTAAAACAGTTATCTTGAATTCTTTTTCTGAGATATTATACATCCCCATTATTTTGGGAGTTGGTTTTTTGTGCCTTTTTCCCCCCGATCATTTTGGTGAAGTCATATATTCTGAATGTTTTTGATGTTTGTGAAAGTGTAATGATGTCTTTGCAATGAAGGATTAGGTATTTAGTTTAGTCTTCACAGTCTGGCTTTGTTTGTGCCTGTCCTTCAGAGGGCCTTCCAGGCACTCTAAGCTGATTGAGTGTTATATTTCTTGAGCCTGTACCCACTGAAGCCATTTTAGCACTAGAGGACTCTTTATGATCAGGTTTTTCATGAGTTCCACAAGAACTCTGAGATTGATGCAGCTTTCCAGGCAGATAGACCTGGGGAAGATTTGAGGAGAGTACTGGGGCTGTGTGGCAATGTTGACCAGTTACCTGAGTCCAGCAAACTGCCTGAGTGACTCAAATGGGTGTATTTCCCATCAGGTCTCTGCACAGGCAGGATGGATTCACAACTGCAACAAGAGGGGCCAGAGTTAAGACTGGGCTTCTCCCAGATCCAATGTGGAAGGGAGGCTTATAGGTCTGCCTTATTGGCTCAGTTGAGCATGTGCCACCCAGCAAGTTCCTGCACAAACAGGGTAGTTTTTATACTGCAACAAAAGGGGCTGGAGATGAGACTGAACACCTTTGGGATCTGTTGTGGGTTGGAGACTGGTGTGCGTGTCATGTTGGCTCAGATTGGTGTCTGTCTCCCAGCAGGTCTCTGCACAAGTAGGCTAGTTTCTGACTAAAGTAGAAAGGGCTGGAGCTGAGACTAGGTATGTTTGGAATGCTGTGAGACAGAGGCTGGAGATCTGGTCTTGGTGCGGAGGGGTGCAAAGTCCTTCACAGAAAGAATACTTCCTTGCAAGCTCCTTTACAGAAAGGATACTTCCCTGAATACAACAAGATGGGTCAGATCTGGGACTGGGTTCCTCAGAATCTGCTGTGGGATGGAAACTGTTGGCCTCTTATGTTGACTCAGATGAGCATGAGTCTCTGAGCAAATTCTTGCATAAATAAGATAGTCCTGCCATAGAAGAAAGAGGGGTTAGAGCTGCTACTGGGCTCCTTTTGGGTCTGCAGTGAGACAGAGGATGGAGAGCCCATCTTGTTGTACCAGAAAGGTATACATCTCCCAGCAAATCCTTGTGCAGAAAGGATAGATTCCTGATTGCAGTGAGAGTGGCTGATGCTGAGACTGGCCCCCCTCTGATCTACTGTGGGATGAAGATTGACATGCTTGTCTGGGAGGCTTAGACCCTCAGGCTGAGAGATATGGGAGAGTCTCCTTTGGGTTCTTGTGTAAGCAGCTCTGAAGTGGGACCTAAACTGAGGAATGCTGGAGCAGGGCTACAGAAAAACTTGCAGGTTCACTACTGAGACTGATATAAATGAGCAGATAAACTGTTCTGGAAGATACTAGCACTAGTGTGCTCGATTCCTTCTGGACCCCATGGCAGATGGATTTGGTTGCAGGATTAAGGACAAATGAGACAATAGCCAAGCAACTTGAGAGGCTAGGGAATTTCTTGGCTTGAAACTGGAAGCAAGCTCACCAGATCAGCCACCTGGATGTGAGTCTGTACTCTTATAACAACCCTCTAAGGTCTTAGGCTCCACCAGAGTTTCACAGAAACTCCTACCCGAAACCTAAGGTTCCTGCAGAGAGACTTTTGACAATGGCTAAAGAATTCTTGTTGTGAGGGTATATGAACAGGTTACCTTCTATTCTACTATTTGCTAATATCACTGTCTCTATGATTTTCTTTATCACATTGACAAGATTGTCTTATTTGTCCAACAAATTCAATCTCTGTTTTTGAAGAACCCACTGTTACCATGGAGGGTAAATAATACCATAGAGATTAGTATATATTGAAGCTATCATATTTTCTATATAACCAAATAAAATGTTTTATCTGTTTACAGGGTTATTTATTAAGCAAAATGTCTTAACATATTTTCCTTTTACTAGAAAAATATACTTTAAAAACATTTTTTGAAAAGCTGTATTTGAAGTATCAATAATTCAAAATTCGATCTTTGAAGTAGTTAGGTATTTATTATTCTCAAAGCTAAAAAAAAATTGAGGCTTAGAAAGGATTAATGATTTCATCAAGGTCATAGCGATAGTAAGTGGAAGAGAACTTAATCATGAGGCTAATCGAGTGAATTCCAAAACTGGTTAAAAAAAGAGCTGAGACTGTTCATGGCAACGTAGGTGGCTCCTCATTCTTAGAACTGTAGCTGGTATTACTATTCATCGGCACTGACAAGCCTGTTGCATAATCTTGCCTTGGTATAAATTTGTGACAAAGGGAGTCTCTCCTGAAAGGTCCTCAAACATGGGTGTCTCTTTGCTGGAATCTGTGAGCTGAATCATGACTACAGAAAGCCTGACAATCTTGCTGCAAGGCTTCAAGACTGGACAGGGAGAGCAAGGCCTGATGTTGAACTTCAGAAATTATGACAGCTTTTACACTTGCTTAGCATCAAGACTGACAGAGAATCTGAAAGGTATTTCTTTGGGGACTTGACAGAAAAAAAAAATCTAGTGATAAATGGAATAGAACCGTATAATGTGCTGAAAGATTCTCCAGATTGTGGAGCTTACTTGGGATAAGTTTCTGATTTATGGTATATCTGGTGCCCTGCATTTCAGTGAGTTTTTTGTGTTTGGAGGTAGAAGGGATGACCACTTTGTCAGGATACTGGAAAAATAATTAAACCTAATCTAAGTTGTATTATGTGACCTCCAGGATCTCTTTCAACCCCAAGTAGAAGAGAATTTTAAGCAAACACCTTTACTTTTTTACTCCTCACCATTTTTTTTATAAGCTCTTCTCCTAGCATTAGTTCTTTTATTTATTTATTTATTTTGAGTTAGAGTCTCACTCTGTCGCCCAGGCTGGAGTGCAGTGTCACACTCATGGCCACGCCAAAGACAACCCACTGGGCTCCAACATCCTTCAGCCTCAGCCTTCCAAGTAGCCAGAACTACAGGCACGCGCTACTATGTCCAGCTAATTTTTAAATTTATTGTAGAGACGAGGTCTCGCCAAGTTGCCCAGATTGGTCTTGAACCCATGGGTTCAGGCAATTCACTCGCCTCGGCCTCCCAAAGTGATGGGATTTCAGTCTGGGTCACCAAGCCTGGCCTGGTTCAATTTTTAAATTCAACATAAAGCTGACTAAGCTAGATATTTTGTCTTTTTTTTGCCTGCTATCTTGCCCAATCTGCGATTAGTAACTTAAAACAGAGGGGGTAATACTACCTTTATTTTATACATAAAATGTGGAAAAATGTAAATAATTGTTATACTCCTAATTTATTAGGAATCTGTGAAAGAAAACATACCCATGTGTTTCAAAAAGAAAAAAGTTTCATTCTTTATAAGTTATTAATAAATGCTTGTTTGGGGACAGACACAGTTTTAGAAACTGGAGATATAGCAGTGAATAAAAACATAAAATATTTCCACATATCTGTGGGAACATAAAAAACATACATATAAACCCAAAAGTATGTATTTGTCAGTGATATGGATTATGAATCAAAAAACAGGTAAGCTGTGAGACTGATGAGGTGTCTGAGGAAGAGCAAGGAGATCAATGTAGTTGGTGAAGAAAGAGCAAAAGAAAGGAAATAATAGCAAAGAGGAAATGAAGGGCCATATAATATATAGGACTTTGAAGGCCCATGGTCCAAAGGGGGGACCAAAAACACACACACACACACACACACACACACACACACACACACACACACACAAAATTATTTTTTGGAGGGTGAACCTTTTGTAGTACACACTTTTCCCACTAGGCAAGTGTTCTAGAAACTCACTGGCATCAGAGTACCAGTTAAATTTTAAAAAAATTTACTGAAGTCAAACAACACTAACTGGTACTCTGATGCCAGTGAGTTTCTAGAACACTTGCCTAGTGGGAAAAGTGTGTACTACAAAAGGTTCACCCTCCAAAAAATAACATATCAGCATACACAACATATTTGCCCATTTCATGATGGGTGATTTACATGAACAATGTGTGAACTGCGCTGAGTGTTCAGCAGTTTTTGACCAAAAATGTCATGACCCCAGTGCCCTACCTTCCCTATTTACCTAATCTCACCCTGAGCAACTTTTCTTTTGTTTCTTTGGATGAAAAAATTCCTCAAAGGGAAACATTTTGCCAATGTGGAAGAGATGAAACAAAAAAACAGCAGAAGCAGTAAAAGTCGTCAAAACTGACCAGTTCAAAAACTTTTTTGAGCTGTGGAAAAAGCATATTGATATTGCATTGTATCACATAGAGAGTACTTTGAAGGTAACTGAAGTTTAAACATGTAAAAATAAATATACAATCTTTTATAAACAAATTCTTTTGGGAGGGGTTTCCCTGGTAGAATTTGAATTTTATTCTAAGTGTAAAAACCATAGACAGTTTTGCACATAAGAGTGACACAATGTGAATTAAGTTTTAAGATAATCATGCTGCTGTCTGGAAATTAGACCATGAATGGACAGGAACTGAAGCTCAGTGACTAATTAAAAAGTCCAATGAAATATTAATATTCCAAAATAAGAGAATATGGGACTGGACTAAAAAATGTCCAGTTGAGAAGTGACCAGACTTGAGATAAATTTTAAACTATAGCTGGCAGAATTTGATAATGGATTGGACACAGCATATGAGAGAAGTACGTAGTCAGGGATATTGCCAAGTCTTTGGCCCAGAGGCTAAAGAAACAGAGATAAAGTTAAACTGAGGTGAGAAAGAGAGATCATAGGTTTTCATTTTGCTTGCTTATTTAAGGGATTGAGAGAGAGGGAAAGACAAAGGAAGAAGGTATGGGAGCAATAATTAATTTGTGCCCATAATAAATTTAAGACTCCTGTTAGACGACCTAGTGGAGATACTGAGCAAGTAGATGTATATCAAGTCTGGAGTTCAGAAAACAAATTGAGTTTAGAGTTAAAATATGAAATGGTTTTAATTAAGAAGAATTGACAGAAAACCAGGAAGGAGAAACCAAAGGAGGATGCCTGTTCTGAGAGATGCTTCCACTTGGGATTTACTCTAGTTTGGGGATTTTTCAGTTAGGGCAATTGTTTTTAACTGAAAACATTTCCCTTTAAACTACTTAAAAATCTCAGTCATTTCTCATCAACTTTACACAACTAAATACTGGCCTAATAACTCTGTATGTGTAGATACTCCATTCAATAAAAAAAGTAAATACTTGAAGCTGCTAGTATTAGGTAAGTGTTCAGAACATACTACATATAGCTGATTGTTTTGGACACCTAATTCATCGTTTTGGCCGAAGGTATAAAAGGACAATGTATTAATAGTTAATATGAATATATGTCGTGCAAAATATTAATATTGTATGTTATATTTATTCAATTTTTAATTTTCTGAACAATGCAGGCTTTTAAGCTAACTTTTTTTAAAAAATAAAGAGTGTTCAAAGCCTTTAATAATAAAACTAATCTTCAACATTCCCCGTGGAAATAAGTAACTATAAAGTTTTCTTCAAGAGTTTGAAAATACTATTTTTACACAAATGATTGATATATTTAATAAACATTACATTTGTCTTTTAATTCAAAAACAATTCCATCTGAAGAACAATATTTTTTGCCATAATTTTGTCCCAAGAACCATATTACTGGTTTTGACAGATTCATGCTTTATCTACATTGTTTCTACTATAATAAATAGCTTAACGCAAACTATAAATCACAACTGTTTTTAAAAATAGGATTAAAAAGAGTGAAAATGTCTTAAAATCTCAATAAAGAGTAATAAACATAAAATCTGTCACAAAATTTCATGTCTTCTCCAGTAAACTCAAAATATAATGTTGAGACTATAATGTTTTCTAGCTTTATTTTAATCATCTTCTGACATATAGTATATTGAAAACATGAGACTCTAATAGAGGGATTATTTTAAGGCTTGAAAATTATGAAAATTAAGAAAATTCCTCCATAAACTTTTACAGTCTTATAGAAAAGACACATTTGTGTTCATATTTAAAATCATAGGTGTCAGCTGCCTATTGTGCATCAGGCACTGGGCATGTACTTTCTCATTATTCCCTGAAATTCCCCAAATGAGAAGTATACAATAATACACAAAAACAGTGATTGGGTTACATTCTCCAGCCTGTAGGGATTTTAAAATATTTATAACCTATAATACACCTAGAAGGAGTGGGAACATGAAAGTTACAAGTTTCAGAGAAATAACTAGATTTATAAAAGCAATTTTCTTTTCCCTAAAAAATCCATAGTGTACGTTAGACTGAGAGGATTATCCCTAATATTTTCTTTGGAAGTTTTTTTTTTTTTCTTTCTTTTTTTCTGAGCTGGACTCCCTACTGTGAGGTAGCAGTTTAGATTTAAAAAGATTAAATAACATGGGCAGCTTCATCTCAACCTACTTAATTTCCTAGGATTCCTGGCTGCAATACTAGGCTGTTTTGTAAATGTACAACCTGAGGTCATGGGAGAGTTGGAATCTGTGCAGCCAGCTAGGCAATAGAGCAAAAAAGGAACAGGACTTGAACTCAGAAGATCTAAGCTTAAGTCTCAGCTCAATTAGTTTTGTGAATTTGGGACAAAACTCTTTTATTTTATTTTTTTTCGGATTTCAGTTTACCTGTTTGCATACAAAGAGGCTGATGATTATATTAACCAGGACTCTTTCTGAAGTAAATGAATGTAGTGCAAGTCAAAATACTTTAAGAACATATGTTTTGATAAGGAATTGTTTGCCTACTCTGATTCTCATAAAGCTGTCTCCTGCATTTTCTAAGATTCTTATAGTGTGAGGTTTTATGTTTAGGTTTTTGATCCATTTAGAGTTGATTTTTGTGTATGCTGATAGGTAGGGGTTCTGTTTCAATTTCTGCATGTGGTCAGCCAGTTTTCTTAGCACTGTTTACTGAATAGGTTCTCCTCTCCCCGGTGGTTGTTGGTGGAGGCTTTGTTGAAGATGAGTTGGTTGAGAAATTGAGGTTTTGCTTACGAGATCTCTATCCTGTTTCATTGGTCCATATGCCTTTTCTTGTAATAATACCAGGTTGTTTTGATAATTGTAGCCTTATAATAAAGTTTAAAGTCTGAAAGTGTTATGCCTCCCACTTTGTTTCTTTTGCTGAGAATTGTTTTGACTATTTGTGGTCATTTATGTTTCCATACGAATTTCTTTATTGCAGTTTCCCTGTCTGTGAAAAATGGTGTTGGTAATTTAATGGGTATTGCGTTGAATCTGTAGATTGCCTTTGGTAGGATGGACATCTTTTTTTTTTTTTTTTTTTGAGTTGGAGTCTCACTCTGTCACCCAGACTGGAGTGCAGTGGCCGCTCCCAGCTACCGCAACCTCGACCTGCTGGGCTCCAGCGATCCTTCCACCTCAGCCTTCCAAGTAGCTGGAACTACAGGCACGTGCTATCACGCCCTGCTAGTTTTTTGATTTGTTGTAGAGGTGTCTCACCAAGTTGCCCAGGCGGGTCTCGAACCCATGGGCTCAGGCAATTCATTCACCTCAGCCTCCCAAGCTGCGGGATTACAGGCTGAGCCACCAGGCCCAGCTGGTTGGACATCTTAACAGTGTTGATTCTTCCTATCCATAAGCATGGAATATTTTGCCATTTGTTTGTGTTTTCTTGGATTTCTTTGAGCAGATTTTGTAGTTTTCATTGTAAAGGTCTTTCACTTCATTAGTTAGGAAGATACCAGGGTATATAATTTTTTAATGTGTGGCTATTGTGAATGGGATTGTGGTTTTTATTTAGTTCTCTGCTTCTTTGTTGTTGGTGTGATAGAATGCACCTGTCTTTATCACATTTATTTTGTACCCTGAGACTTTGACAAAGTTTTTTTATCAGTGCAAGGAGGTTTTTAACAGATTATTCTAGATTTTCAAGGTATAAGATTATATAAAAAGAAAGAGGGATAACTTAACTTCCTCTTTTTCTATTTGGACACCCCTGATTTCCTTCTCTTGTCTGATTGCTCTAGCTAGGACTTCCAACACAATGTTGAAGAGGAAGGGGGAGAGTGGATAGCCTTGTCTTGTTCCGGTTCAGGGGAAATGCTCCAGTTTCTATCCATTTAGCAATATGCTGACTGTGGGTTTGTCATGGATGGCACTTACTATTTTGTGGTATGTTCTTTCTATGCCTAGGCGTTCCAGGGTTTTTCAAAACCCCAGATGTCCATGTCATGAGAGATAAGATAGACAAGTGGAGCCTCATTAAACTGAAAACCTTCTACAAAGCAAAATTAGCCATCAAGAAAGTGGGGAGACAGCCCACAGAATGGGAAAAGACATCTGCCAACTGCATATCTGACAAAGGCCTAACATTCAGGATCTATAAGGACCTCAAATGTGACAAAAGGAAAGAAACAGTCCCATTAAAAATTGGGCAAAAGACATGACACTTCTCAAAAGAAGATATATGGGCAACCAATAGACACATGAAAATGTGCTCTACCTCACTAATCATTAGAGAAATGTGAATCAAATCACATTGTGATACCACCTAACTCCAGTAATAATGGGCATCATTAATAAAACAAAAAACAACAGATGTTGGCAAGCATGTGGAGAAAAAGGAATGATTCTGCAGTTGGTGGAATGCAAACTAGTTCAACCTCTATGGAAGACAGTGTGGTGATTTCTAAGAGAACTAGAAATTGACCTTCCATATCACCCAGCAATGCCCCTACTGGGAATATCCTGGACGAACTCAAATCATTCTACAAAAATTTACCTGTGAACCCATGTCTATTGTAGCACTATTCACAATAGCAAAAACATGGAACCAACTGTGCTGCCCAGCAAAACTGGACTGGATAAAAAAATGTGGTACCTATACACCATGGAATATTATGCAGCCATAAAGAAGGACAAACATATGGACTTCACAGCAACTTGGCTGGATTTAGAGTCTACAATACTCAGTGATCTATCACAGAAACAAAGAACTGAGTATCAGATGTTCTCACTCATAAGCAAACCCTGAACATTTACCATACTACAAGAAAGGGATTGGCAGTAGCAGGCCACCACCAGGGGAGTTGGGGGCAGGGAGCACATAACATCAATGAGGCTACCTGATCTCAAACCTGGCAAAGTGGGGACCAAAGGGAGGCCCAAACTTTGCCTGTATGATGACCACTTGTACACCTAATCTTGAATTGTACCCCACATCATTTAAAAAAATAAACATGCATATATGTAAAAGAGATATATTAGGCAATTTCTTGATATACAACTTCTGAATATATAAAACAAAAATATGTAATTTATAGGTGCACACAACTAAAACTTCTAGAATTATCACTAGTTGTAGGTATGGCTGGGTCAGGGGTCTTGAATATGTAATCGGGGACTGCTCCTCTCCATCACTCAGATCTGCTTTCCTCATCAAGTTGGCTTAATTTTTTTTTTTTTTGATGCTGGTCTTTTTTGTTTTCATCTTCAGAGAAAGATTGTTTTCTTCCTTAATAGTTATAATAAAATATTTGGATGAAGTCTCATTAATCCAACTTGGATCATATAGTCCACCTTAAACTAATAACTATTCATTAGTTTATTAATTTTTCACTAATTATTATTTGAGCTCTACTATGTGATAGGCACTGTTAAACATGTCTGTGATACAATAATAAACAAATAAAAAATGTAACCATTTAAAATCACTCCCTTTATAAAGCATTCATTCTGATGGAAGTTAGACAATACACTAATATACATATAAATTCATATTTTGTCATTCTTGTCATGTAACAAAGAAAAACAAAGCAAGGAAACTGAATAGAGAGTCGTGGGGGGCTATGTATATAGGGTGATCATAAAAGCCTTTTTTTTGATACCGAAAATTATTTTGGGAGAAAAGTGATGCTTGGAAAAAAGCAGTAAGTTTAGGACGCTTATGTATTAAACTAGAATGGCTGGCGTAGGATAGTCTAGGAGGGCAGTGATAAAGTATAAGTCTGGAAAAGTAGCTAGTGTCAGGTTTAATTTTAAGTGAGTTGGAAATCCTGGAGGATAGTGAACTGTAGACTGGCAAAATAATTATTTAACTTATGTCTTCGAGAGATCACACCTGCTGCTGCATAGAAGACTATAGAATACAAGATTGAAAGTAGGAGAAGTAGTTTATGAGATGTTTCAGGCTCAGACTGTGGAACAGGTGGAGAGAAATGATCAGATATGGGATGAATTTTGAAAATAAGTTGACAGAGTTTGCTTATGGATTGTGTTGTCCTTTAAGAGGAAGACCAAGAATCTAATACAGAAGTGACTCAGACACATCAGTCTTCTTAGGGTTGAAATGAAAATGCAAAGATGGATACGCATGTCTAAGGGGTTCTTGGCTATTTTCCTCCATATTCTGTAATTCTATTATAAAGATAATAGAAAAAAGACTTCATTGAAATAAACGTGAGAAATCCTTGTCTTCACCTACTTGAAGGACAGCTGTGACAGAAGGAAAATACCTGTTATGTATGACCACAGAAGGAAGGATGAGAGCTGATCAGTTGAAGGAGACTGACCTTGGTTCAGGCAAGAGAAGTTGTTTTAAGAGACATAGCTGGTCACAACATAATGGAAACACCCACCTCGTTGGGCAGTGACTGTCATCTTTAATTTGTTGGAGGTGCTTCAGGAGGCTCTGAATGAACAAATATAAGGGATGCTTGATATCCGCTCTGGGAGAGTAGTTAAACTAAAAGTTCTTAGATCCTCTCCTAATTAGTGTTTTTGTAATTTCTTTGAATTCACAGTTGTTTAGGTATTTAACACAGCTTGCCCTGAGATATACACGTCAATTACTTTATTTTTATTTTTTTATTCGAGAAGAACCTCATCCTACAAGGAAAAGTTAATTATTGAAAGCTTGTGAAAAAGTTTTGGTGTTCAGATGCCATCATGCTCTGTTATTTCGCTTACTTAGAGAAAGAAGCAACTAAGAAGCACTACTAAGAAGAATCTAGATTTTTTTATAGGGGGATTTTACTGTATTTTAAAATCTAATCCATCATTGTGCCTTTCAATATTCTATCCTATTTTCAACATGCAAACTCATCTAACACAACAAATAATTACTATTTGCCAACTGACTCATCTCTATTATTGTTTGACTATTGTCTTTCTGAGTAAACAGGCTCTTTATATTTTAATCATTTGATTAGTGAACTCCATTTTTTTCAATAACTGAAACATGTAATGGACAAAAGGGGTTGGGTATATCATAACTTCCCATTCTCTGAAAAAGTTTTCGAGCTTTTTAGATGATAATGCATGTACCCAGATTCCTTAGTCTGAAATTTGAATCTTTGTGTTCATCTCGTCTCCATTATACTTTCTCTTCCTTTTTTGCTTCAAGTATACCAGGTCTCTTACCAAAACGTACACATTTCATTCACTGCACTGTTGAACCCCCGCACTTTACAGACCCTGCTCTTGACTGTGATTACTTTTCTCTCTTTTATCCATGTGGTAGATTTATAACTTCCCTCAATACTTCTAGCTCTATCAGCCTTCTCAGAGTCTCTGTAATTATACTGATAGCTATTAATAGATCCATACTCTGACTCCCTTTAGCACATAATACCAATAATTTCATTTCCATTATAACATCATTACAATATGCTCATTCATTAATTGTTCAAGGGTATGTATCTCAAGTTAATACTGTTGGATCACAAAAAATGAACATTTTCAACTTTACTGGGTATTTTGAAATTGGTTATCTATAGTGGTTTACCAGTTTGCACTTGAAAACTTTTCTTTATATGCCAGTCAATCCTTAGTATTTTTAGCTTAAAGATTTTTACTAGTCTGAAGAAGGTGAAATTAATTGCTTCAGTTTTTTCCCTGATTACTAATGGCCATTCAAGGTTCTTCTCATCCACTTGCTTTGTATCCTATTTGATTTAAATTTATATATTAGAATTTCTCTTATTAAGGTCCCTGTGTATGGCTTTCTGAGTTATACACTGTACATCCTCTAGGGGACATCTTTCTTATTAGACCACCGTGAGAATGGTGCCACTCTAGGTTTTTGTAACAAGATGATCCTGAAACACAGACTATGTCTTACTTATCTCCCTATACCAATTCTGCCTGGATCACGATTTGGCACATAGGAAGCACTAAATAAATGTTGCATTGAAGAGCAAGTAGTTTCACTGATAATATTTCAGTAGAATTGTTTTATTTCTAATATTTAATGAAGAAGTAAAATAGTAAAGTGGCTGCATCCAGACCTTATTTTAATTGTATCTCCTTTTATGTTTTATTCTTTTTTTATAAAAAGTCACATTATCAGAAAATAGACCTAATTCGATAGCATGGGACTTTCGATGCTGAATTTATATACTATTTTGAAAGATAGACATGTGGCAGGGTGATATCTGAAATTGGGGAAAGGACTGTACTTTAGATTGTCAAGATAAAAGCTTTCATTTTACAGGTAGATGAGAAACAGAATCCCTTACAGTAGTGTAGCATTTTTACTTTACAAATAATATTCATGTGTGTCATTTGACTTCCACTAAAATTATGTGAGTTAAGTTAGACACATATTACTACTGAGACTAAAAGACATTAGTAAGTTGGTCAGGGCCATATAGTTAATGGGGCAGGCAAAGGCTACACGTCTATGCAATGCCTCTATTTATCTACTACTGAATGAGACCATGCAAAACCATTCTATTCAATGAGACTTAAAACAGGAAGAATTTCTTTGTTTAAACATATGTTTCTTGACCTGGTGTGGTGGCTCATTCCTACAACCCTAGCACTTCAGGAGGCTGAGGCAGGAGGATTGCTCAAGTTCAGGAGTTTGAGACCAGCCAGGTCAGCATATGGGGACCTTGTCTCTACAAAATAAATAATAAAATAATAAAATAAAATAAAAATAAATACAATTAGCTAGGCGTGCTGTCACACATCTGTGGTCCCAGCTACTTTGGAGGCCGAAGTGGAAGGATTGCTTGAGCTTGGGAGGTCGAGGCTGCAGTGAAACATGATCATGCCACTGCACTCTAGCCTGGGTGACAGAATGAGATCTGGACTTAAAAAACAAATAAATAAGTAAATCAAATATATTTCTTTATTGTGTCTGTATAAACTATTTGATACAAACAAAATAAATGATATGTATGTAATATATGCAAATCTTAAATAAAAAAATTATATAGTGAATACCTGTAAACCCACTACCTAACCCAAGGACTAGAACATTACCGACAACATCCATATGCCTCCAAATACTTTACCCATCCCACTGCTTGTCTTCTTCCAGAGAGCATACTATATTAAATTTTGTATTAATCAATCTCATACTTTTTCTTTTCAATAGTTTCATCTCACATATATTTGAGATAAACATATGTATTTAAATATATGATATATATGCTTTAATAATATATTTTTTAATTTTGCTAGTTTTTAGTTTTATAAAAATGGTGTTATGCCTAACGTGTCCCTCTGGAACTTGCCTTTCTCCTTCTAAATTATGTTTCTAAAAGACATTCATGTTATGTATAATTGTATTTTTTTTCATTTTTGCTTCTATAAGATATTCCATTGAGTAAACACACCACAATTATTTGCCATTATACTATGGTTCCAGTTCTCTTACTATTACAAATTGTATTATTATACTTGTAACTTCATAGACATATAAGAGTTTCTCTAAGGTATTTGTGCAGAAGCATATTTTAATATAAATTTGGGGTTTAAATTTATACTATTATGTAATATTCCTTTCAAAGTTTGTTAGACCAATTGAAAGACCATGATCACTGATCCATATACTCTACCAACACTTGCATTATCTGGCTTCTTACGTTTTGTCAAAGTAGTGGGACTATGATTCCAGTCTAAGTTTGCATTTTTAATTAATTTTATTTAAAAGTTTTATTAATAAGGTTATTAATAAGATTGAACATCTTCTATATTTTCAATTACCTTATATAATTTATCTTTAGTAAAACACCTTTGCATGATTTTCGCTTATTTTTATATTGGGTGATATTATTAAAAATGACATTTATTTTGTAATATTTTGGATATTAAAGTTTTGTTTATTATATACAATGTGCTTGTTGTTCCTCCTAATTTTGGATTGCCTTTTTATGTTCCTATTATGTCTTTGATGATCAGAGTATATTAAGATGATCTTTCATCTTAATATAGTTGCATGTATCTATATTTATATAGATTTGGTTTTGTGTCTTATTTAACAAAAAAAAATCTCTAATGTATGGTAAGAATTTTATTCTCCTGCACTTTTTCTAAAAGTTTTAAGTTTTGTTTTTCATAGATAAGTCCTCTTCCCACATAGAATTAACTTTTGTATATGGTATGATTTAGAGATCATGATTTCCCTCCATACATATGCAATTTCTTCACCAGCATATATTATAAGGGAAGCATCTCTTATTTCTTCATTGGCCTGTAATGAAGGGGTGACTCCAGAGAACTAGAATTGTTTTTGGAGGGCAAGCCCCTTGTAGTATAGGCTTCCCCCTCTAGGTAAGCGTGCTAGGAACCCATTGGCTGGTATCGTGGTGAAAGACTGCATTCAGCTTCAGTGAATTTTTTTTTTTTTTTTTTGAGATTGTTTTCAACATGTTTGCCTATTTCATGATGGGTGATTTATGAGCACACCCGCCTAAACCACACTGAGTGTTCAGCAAGTTTTGACCAAAAACAGCATGATCCCCATGCCCCACCCTCCCTATTCACCTGATCTAACCCGGATCTACTTTTTTGTTTTTGTTTCTTCAGATGAAAAAAAGTCCTCAGAGGGAAATATTTTGCTGCAGTGGAAGAGGTGAAACAAAAAATGACAGAAACACTAAAAGGCATCAAAATGAATTAGTTCAAAATCTGTTTTTGAGCTGTGGAAAAAGCATCTCAATAGGTGTATCATGTCAAATTTAGAGTACTTTGAGGGTGACTGAAGTTTAAACATGTAAGAATAAATACATAATTTATTATAAATAAATCCTGGTGTTTTGGGGGTCTCCCCTCATACCCAAAAGAATGACAAAGAAGATAGAAGATGCCTGAGCATTGATATTGCGGATTCATCATAATATCTCTGTACCGTCTAGCTCTAGATGACTTGGTATATGAGAAAAGAAAACCTTTATTTGATTAATTTTCTGTGCTCTCATGTGTCATCCAGAACATGTGCTATTTACTACTTACGTTCCTCTTCAAGTAAGAATCTACCACAGAGGAGAGTTTGTTAATAGCCCTTCTCTGAAGTGCTGTTGGAATCGGCTGCAACTTTCTAGTTGAAATCACGCCCTGAACAATTACCATATAATAACTAAGTACAGCAGAGGTACTAGGGCATGGTCATTTCTGCCCATTGTAGGAGTCCTCTATGGTTATCCCTTCAATAAGAGCTCCCAATGGGCTGGCCCCAAGGCTTTATAAGAGCTGCTCAACACTCTGGGGCTTTCCTGACACAATTCTCCTCCCTTCCCACCTCTCTTTGTAGGTGTTGTCTTATTATACACTGTGGGCCAAATCTGGTCTTGGTACATTTTTGTATGGCTCACAAGTTAAGAATGATCTTTACATGTTAAAGTGTTGTAAGAGCAAAAGACAAATAGGAATATGTGACAGATGATGTGTGTGGTCCACAAATCTTGAAATATTTACTATCTGGCCATTTATAGAAAAAGGCAAAGGCGTTTTCTATGTACTCCCACTTCCTTTTCCCTTTTTCTTCCACAGCATTAGCGGCCAGTCTCTTGTATTTCTAACTCTGTCTTGGCATCCTCCTTCCCAGAATGCCTAAACTGACACATTTGGTTCTTTCATATTAAATTATAAAAATGTAACAATCAAAAAGTAGAGCTAATCAGGGGTAGAATCAGAATCAGAATTCAGGGCACGTTTGTGGATCTAACACATCAGATTTCTTTAACTGATACTCTTAAGGAGAAAAATAGAATGAAAAATTTGAAAGATAATAAAACATGGATTCAATAATGGGCAAAAGAGATTTGAATTCTGCCTTTATTAACCTTGTAGCCTAGTGTTATATAACTATTCATTTGAATGTCCAAAGATGGGGGCATGTTTTCAACTCGATGAATCCCATGTCATTGATGTCTGATTATTCTCTTGCAATCTTTTTCTCCATGCTAGTTCTTCCCACTCTCCTGTTTTTCTCTACTGCCTTCTAGATGTCTCTACTTAGAAATGCAATAGGCATCCTAAACTTAATAGATCCAAAATGAAACTTCTGACTTTCTCTTTCAAACCTATTTTCCCACAATCTTCCTTGTCTTGACTTTTGGCAGGTTCATCCTATAAATTTCTCAAGCTGAAAGTTTTGGAGTCATCTTTGTTATTTTTTCTCATACCTTGCATTCAGTCAATCAGTAAAACCTTTGGTTCTACTTTAAAATAATATCCATATTTTAACTACTTCTTCCTACAGTCCATTGCTATCGCCAAGTTATCTCCTGCCTGGATTATTATAATAATCTTCTATCTGAATTCACTGCTTCTCTCCTTGCCCTCTTAGAGTCTGTTTTCAAGACAACAGAAAGACTAACCCTTATATAGCTCAATTTAGATCTGTTTCCTCTGCTCAAATCCTTTCCCTTTTACTCAAACTAAAAGCTGAAGTCCTTGCAATGGTCTATCATGCCCTGTACATTTTAAATTTCCCTTCCTTCCATTTAAGCTTTCATCTCATATTACCACCTTCCTAGCTACACTGGCCTCTTTGCTCATTCTTGAACATTCCATACATGATTCCACCTTAGGGCACTTGCACATGCTATTTCTGGACTTTTCTTGCTCTAATATAACTTGATTTGTATTTTTCATCTCCTTTAAATTATTTCTTAAATATCAACTTCTCACTGAGGACTTCTAATATTACATTATTTTAAATCATTACTTTTCCCAACCTTCTCAATATTTCTTGACTATTTTAGTTTTGTATTTATGCCTTTTCACTGTTTAGTATGCTATATATTTAGTATATTTACGTTTTTATTGTTTGTATTCCCTTTCTAGAATGTAAATTCCTTGAAGGAAGAGTTTTTGTTTATTTCATTCATGGCTACCACAACTCTAGAGGTACCATTTCCAGTATGGTAGAAAATACCTGGCAAAAATTAAAGTCTTAATAATATTATTTGAATGCATGAATAAATATTTATAGTAACAGTATGTTATTATATACTTAAATAAAAATAAGGCAGAAATCAAAATTATTTTTACAACATAATGCTATGTAAAAAAAATAAATAAAACCCAAAGCCTACCTTTGACAAAGAAAAAAATGGCTAAAGAAACCACATCAAATTATTAAGTTTTGCTTTAGGGTAATTACATATTACAGTTTTTTTGTTGTTGTTGTTTGTTTGTTTTTTGAGTTAGAGTCTCACTTTGTCACCCAGGGTAGAGTGCTGTGGCATGTTCACGGCCACCACAGCCTCGACCTGCTGGGTTCAGGTGATCCTTCTGCCTCAGCTTTCCAAGTAACTGGAACTACAGGGGTATGCTATGATGCCCGGCTAATTATTTATTTATTTATTGTGGAGACGAGTCTCACCAAGTTGCCCAGGCTGGTCTCAAACCCATGGGCTCAGGCAGTCCTCTCACCTTGGACTCCCAAAGTGCTGGAATTACAGGCTTGAGCCACCAGGCCCGGTCAATATTATAGTATTTAAAGTAACCTTTTCTACTTTTTAAAATATTTTCTACTTTCTTCATTGTTTTAATTTTATTATCAGGAAAAATAAATATTGTGGTCAAATATAAGGAAAAATGAGGAAAATCTCTGCTCTTACTGTGTTGGAGCTCAAATATCTTTCTTGATTTTCTTTCATCTTCTAGGAAATATTCTCCCACTCCTAACTCTCAATTCAGATGTCTACTTGACTCAAATTACTTACAGGCTGTTGGATTTTTTTTATAGAGCCAATCAGCAGCAATAGACAATTGAAAAAAGCATAGCATTAATGGAAATAAGAAAATTAATTGACAAAAAATGACTGAAGAATAAATAAAAGCCCCTTTGAGATAACAATGTGCTTTTTTCCAGGTCAACTCAGTTTGGAAAGATGAGCTCAGTTTTCAAATGTTAGCTATCTTTAATTGGTGTGTTATTGAGTGTTTGAGTGTGTGTTCTTACATTTTTTTAATTTTGGGGGAAGGAATCAAAGCAATACATTACAAAAATGATGAAATAAGTGAACTAAAATCACAGAAATGCTATTCAATTAAAAATAAATACAAAAATTTAAGGGTTAGCCAAGGACTCTCTCGAAAATATCACAAAAAGAATAATAACTCAGGCTTCTCTTTCTGTATAATCACTTATCCTCTTGAACTCACATTATTAAAAAGAATGCTGTTTTTTAAAACAACATTTGCTTTGTATTAGTGACTATTCTTGGAGGTAAATAATACATAATAGAGAATTAAAAAAATTATTTGCCAAAGGAATATGACAAAAGCTTCTGAAGATCACCTCATTTTAACTTCTTATCTTCACCAAAAATATACAAACAAAAAACCCAAACTCAAACCCAGAAAAAAACAAAAACAAAACCAGTAGCAGTAGAGAAAGAGTGAATAGATAGCAATGTAATCTATAAAGTGCCTAGATGTGTATTTACTCATAAAATGTTTGGGGGAGAGTTGGGCCTGAGAGATGACATAGCCTAGTGTTACAATCCAGATAATATACTGGAATTATCTGGGGAGTTTGTACTAGGACCCTCAGAGGTTTTGATTCCCCTGATTTTGGTCTGGCCCTGGAATTAGACATTTTTTAAAGCTTCCAGCTGATTCTAATATGCTGTTATGGTTAAGAACCACTGCTGTCCCCATGTAACTCCAGAACATGCAATGACTACTATTCGTTACCACGGTACCAGCTAAATGAGGAGATTTCAGGGCAGGCTGGGGGCAAATGGTGTGTGTGTGGGATGGAGAAAGGAGAGAGAAAGTAGACATCTTATACCAGAGTCACATATTTAAAAAAAAAGGAAAAATTTACAACCAGATCATACTAGGATTAGTGACAGACTGAAAAATGAGGGAATATGAGATTGAAATGGAGATTTTCCTTGAGCTGGACACACACAGAAAGTGCCAAACTGCTAAATGAGAGGGGAAAAAATTACTCAATTTGTAGGACCATGGCATTCAGATGAGGATAAGCTCACACACACACACAAAATTTTACCGACATAGTATGATTTACAATTCAAGTTTTCCTTCAGTTCTTGTCAGGAACACCTAAGAATTGTATTTCCTCTCAGATTCATAGGCCTGGGCCCTTTCTGTAGATATTTAAATTCTGTGAAAACAGAATGAGGGTTCAGATGAGTTTGCTTAAGAAAAATTCAAATCACACTGACTGGCAATGATCTTGGTCTCTCGCCCATCATGCTAATGCCTGAGGCTGCACATTAGAGCTGCAATACTTTGCTTACAAGCCTGGTCTCATTAATCTGAAAATTTCTCAGAGAGAGGTCACACTTAAGGTTTTATCAATTATTGATACTTTAAGATAATCAGTGAACAAGTTTCATCACTTGCTTCCTTAAGCGGTAGTTTTTGATAATCATCATTACAAAAACAATCATCAGCTTCTAGATGATGATTTGTCAACTGCTTGCTGTCTTTCACTCTTCCATTTTTGTAAGAAACACAGCCACTTAAGTTTGTATAGTGCTTTACAGTTGACAAAGTGCTTTCATCTTATCATTTATCACTCGTTGTTATGTTCCCGATTTGTAAATGAGAAAAATTGTTAAGTAACATCTCCAAGCCGGGTTCGGTGGCTCGGCCTGTAATCCCACACTTTGGGAGGCTGAGGTGAGTGGATTGCCTGAGCCCGCAGGTTCGAGACCCGCCTGGGTAACTTGGCGAGACTTCATCTCTACAATAAATTAAAAAAAAAAAATTAGCCAGGTGTGGTAGCGCGCCTGTAGTTCTAGCTACTCGGAAGGCTGTGGTGGCCGGGAGCGGCCACTGCACTCCAGTCTGGACGACAGAGTGAGACTCCAGCTCAAAAAAAAAAAAAGGTAACATCTCCAGCACCCTCTTCTATCACTAGCCTTGGTGAGATGCTTAGTTGAAGAGAAATGGGGCATTGTAGTATTTGCTATATGGCCCAGAGGCATCAAAGCTCTTTACCAGAAACATAGTGAGTTGGATCCTATCTTAAGCCAACTCCTCTTCCAAGCACGGCAATCTTGAAATAAATAATTAGAAAACAAGCCAAGAATCTTTCTTTATTAAAAAACATCAACAACAATTTATTGAAAATGCTTTATACAAATTCCCATTACAAAACCCCAAAATATCTACTGGTCTGTTTCCAGGTGTGGTAACAGAGTATAAAAAAATACCAAAATTGGATAAATTCTGTTGTAACAATTCTGTTGGTCATTTTGGACTATAGTTTTGTTTTTGTAGAGTTTAGCAATTGGTATCCACATGCATTTACACTTACACATCTTTAGGATCCATGTATGTGGCAAATGCTATTTAAATTATAACTTCTAGCAGCCTAGAGTCTCAGGTTTGGAAAACACACTAAAATTTACTAGATTGAAACAATCATAAGACACAGTCCTTTGGCTAACTTTCCCCGTGTGGTTTAAAGTACTGTTTCCAAACTAACTGTCCTTGCAGTGTCAACTGCCAGATAATAGCAAGAGCTCTCAGGGCATCACTTAACAGATAACACCTTATGGACCCTTACACATTGTTGTAATTCAAAAAATCTCTCAAGCTATTGACTTAACCAACACTTAGGCTTTTATTTCTCTCCATTATATCTGCTTAAACACTGAAAGTATCAGGTCATATTCACTGATGAGGTTAAGACTTCCTTAGAGTTATTTTCATTTAGTGAGCTGAATTTTACTCCCTCATTACTTGTGAGACCAGTTAAGGCAAGAAACCCATTTCTTAAAATTTCTCTTTTCAGATATTTGAGACGTAACTACAAAATCGATGCACTTCAATTCCTTGATAGTTTTCCTTTCTACCTTACAAAACCATGTTCTATGTAGCCCCTTTCTCTGGATCCCCACAACATCCCTGTGAGGTGGGAAGATTGGGAATTACAAGTCATTTCTTACAGATGAAGCAATAAATCTACAGCAGCTAAGTGCCTTGCCCAAACTCAGACAGTAATTGACAGTGCCAAGATTCAAATCCAGATCTCCAGACACCAGTGCCAACACCCTTTTCATTACATCATCTTGCTCAAGTGAAACAGCCTTTTGCATAGACTGGGAAAGAGATGCAGTTAAAATGTAACAGAGCACCAACAACATGCCCAGCACAGCTGCAAGAACAGACACAGACTGGTGGAGAAAGGAAGGTACTGAACCATATGAAGGCATATGTGTAGGTTTTGTTCAGTGACTTCTAAACAGCCAACTAAGCAATAAAAACACTACCTAAGTATATTTCATGTTCAAAGAATGAGAGTAATATCTACTAATTAATACTCACACTACCTCTACCAACTGGTTAAGTATCATTATCTCAATTTGACAGATGGGAAGAGAGGTAGAAAGATTAAGTGACTCACTTAGAGCTGAAGGGAATATTTGTCACCACATTATCACTCTGGAAAGTTTAGCACTGTGTTCAGACAAACAGACCACACCTCTTCAGGAAGAGGCAAGCTATGTGATAAGTAGGTATGGGAAAACAGCACAGTTGAGAAGGGGAGAACACAAAGATAGTTTGGGGGATGCAGCTGTGAATTTTAGCTTAAAATTGAATCAATAAAACTGTGTTACGACACTAGGGTGAGCGGCATGCAATTACTCAACTGAACAAACATTTTCAAAGCAAACAAGAGTGCTATAGGTCAGAGTACAGGAGTTGTATGGGAAGGTCAACAGAAATACATCACTCTGGTTATGCAGAAACGTTTGCTTCCGAAGCTCTGATTTGTGAGAGATTCTTATTGACTTTAGAACTTAAAATGTAAGCTATGATTTAGGAGTTACAGACAGATGAAATAAAAAATAAGGGCTTAATGAAAAAGCAAGTACTGTAAGATTATGATAAAAAATAAGCATATGAAAACAGCAGGCATGAAGAATTAAAATAATTCATACTTGGTAAATTAGGCTGGGACTTATGGCAAAGATAATAAAAACTGATGAAAAAGGTAAATGATACTTGACCTATTATGTAGAGAGAGAAAGAAGAAAAATACACCAATAAAATTCTTATTTTATCAACATAGAATTAAATATATTTTTCTATTTTAAAGATGTTTTAAGTATGCTGGTATCAACATACTGAGAAGAGTTTTTAATTGTCTAATTTTTATAGAAAAATGTATATATACATATCTATATATATTTAGAGAGCACCCCCTCCCTTCATTTGAGTAAGACAACTCAGTGGGAAGCAGTAATACAAATGGAAAAGTCTTCCCTCTTGTATTGAGGAAAGAAGATAATATAAGACTAAGTCATTTCTAGCAATGGGTGTTTAAAAAATATGGGGTACTCTTTTTTTTAATACCACAGTTGAGATTACAATAGTCAAAAGTCTAAGTTCCTAATGCCAATGATTAGTATTTCAATGTCCATTTCTGTTTGTTCCAACAAGATTGTCTCCTTTTGCTTTTGTGTCACACGTAGTCTTTCCCACTAGAAGGTGTAGGTTTTGGATAGGGCCGTGGTGTTGGGTAAGAGGATGTTTTTCGGGGACAGGAGCAGCAAAGCAGGGCACCTCCCAGGAGGCAGAGAGAAGCAGCAGCCCAGCCGGTGAAGAGAGCCTGACCAAATTCATACCTAAAAATAAAAGGCAATACATTTGTTAATCAATGAATTACTGACAAATTTTCCAATATGAGTAAGAAAGGAAATCAATATTTATATATTTCCATTGAAAACAACCCCCATGATCCCTTGAGGAAGAACTTTAAGGTTTATGAACATATACTCAAGGAATGTTAATATTACAACTGTTGACAATTTGCAATAGTAGATCAGGAAATAGGACATGCA
Source organism: Carlito syrichta (assembly GCF_000164805.1). Lineage (NCBI taxonomy): Eukaryota > Metazoa > Chordata > Mammalia > Primates > Tarsiidae > Carlito > Carlito syrichta. The sequence goes on along the minus strand of NW_007258460.1, from coordinate 166,384 downwards.
ATACCAGGTTAATTATACAAATATTTCCAAAGAGTTTTTCATGTGTAGGAGATTTGTAAAGCATGTTTATATATTTTAGATGTGGCTTTTGGGGTATGGTTACAAGCTAACACTTAACAAGTCATACTATCACTAAGCAGCAATCATATTTTATAAGGGAACTGACAGAGTAGGATGGGGACTTAGAGTTTTTAATAGTTGATCTCAGCCACCTATATAAACTGAAATCCAACTGTCGTGATTTTGTAAAAAGGAGTTCTGAACAGCCCACACCAAAAAATTGAATTAATAAACGTATTAAACCACACACTTGGGATGAGATAAATATATTAAACTACATACTTGGGATGAGGTATCTGTGAGGGATTGCTGACAATACAGGTAGAGAAGGGTTGGGTCTAGAAGTTATAAGACCCAAATTTGAATCCTGCAAAATCACTTCTAATTCTGGGTTGGCAACTTCACCTCTTAACCTCAATGTCTTCTTTCAAAGCAGGATAATTCTACCTGCCTCACTGTACTGTTTTCAGGATCATGTGTGATAATGTAAATGACAAGTTCACAATGCTTAGCAATTTATATAGAGTGCTCACATGCATTACTGCTATTTTTACTTTGGCAAAATTTTAGCCCATTGACCTCCAGTGGTTTTTGTCCCAATACTGTAAATCTTATGGGATGGACTCCGACACAATCATTGCAGTAGTTCTCTTTTATGTGGGTAATTATATTTTTAAAAAGCACATCTTATCTCTCCAACACTGAGATTTTTCGTCCATTCATCCTAATACTTAACAAACAATAATTACATCTTACTATCCTAGCTGTGAATACAGTTATTAGGCTTTAAAGATGTAAAGACAGTGAGCCAAAGAGCCTGGTCTCCAATCAAAAAAATGTTGTTACATGAAAGCCAGGAATCAGTTCTTCAACTTGTACAACTTGCAATATTAAGAAAGATGACCTTTGTAAAGTCAGTTTTATAGTTGTGATAGAACAGAAATTTTCAAGGGAATTTCTCAACACATTAAAAAAATACATCATAGCTTTGCATGTTAAAATCAACTGTTGCAAATAAAGTAATATTCATTAACCACCACAGTAGTGCTATTTTTCTCAATCAATCATAAACTGTGTATTGGTTAAAAATAATCATAGGTAGTTGTTTTAAACTTCAGAGTATACTTCAAAAAGCAAATTTCAAATATATTAACATCTGTATTAATACTTAAAAAAAAAGAAAAAAGTCTAGCATTCACTTAGAAAGTATAGAGCTTGAAACTTTTCTACTTTGAAGTGCATTTTGTCATCAATACAGGCTGTTAAAGCAATTATCAAACTCATTTTAACATGAGTCACAGGTCATTTAAATTGTTTGCAAGTTTGACATAAAATTCCCTAAAATTCTTGAAAGCAAATCTGGGAAATGATAGCAAGCAGGACTTTGCAGAACATAGGAAGGGTATTTTCTCAGAGAATAATCTATTTTATGCATGAATAGCCTTACCTGGCATTGACTGGGGTCATGGGGTCATAGAATTCTTGAACAATTCTATTTCCATACCATGCTGTGGCAACTAAAATAGCCAGACCTACAGAAATTCAAAACAAAAGACTGTTAATCACTATGGAACACTGAGCATAAATATACAGTCCATTAAACCTAAACATATTTTACAAGAATTAAATCTCTTCAATAGTGCTGACATTTTTAATTTTAGCATTAGGAAGATTAGAAGTTCCGATATGATTTATTCCCAAGTATTCTCTTAAGACATACAAAAATATTAGGTTAGAGTTAGCATAATTTACGCTCCTTATGACACCTTATTCACTTGTAGTTCAAGGTCACTGGCACAAAAAAGCTTGATTTGGGAAACAATTCAGCAAGGTTATGTTGTAAACGATCTCCTTCAAATCCACTATTATACATTAGTGTACTAAGCTACTTTTGATAAAATCATTGTCATTATTAGCACAGCCAGAATTGCATGCAAAAGGGAAGATGGAAACCCTTCTGTGTTCTTGACCAAACTCAAAATTTGTATTTCTGCAGGGTCAAAAGGAAAGCAAGAAGCTTGACAGCAGGGGAAATAGGCTGCGTCTCAAAATGGACCAGAGCACTCACACTCCTACTGTTTCATCAGCCAAGACAACACCTGGCATAGGTATTGATTACCTTGAGATTGCTGAGGGTGCCACATCAGATCAATATATGCAACCCAAATCTCAATTTCCCATTGAATTTTATATCCAGTAATACCAGAGAAACCATGTAGTCAAAATCATTTATTCCACCATTTGAAAGAAGTATAAAATTCCTCAATTTTTCTTATCCAAAAAGACTAAATAACTTTTTAATAGTAATTCTAAGAATTCATTAAAACAGGTGGAATAAATGTTTCTCTGCTACTTCCCCTCCCCTCCAAAAAAGTGGTCCAATTAGCCTCTAATGGCTGACAGAAACACTATTGCTTTTGTCTGTTCAAATAGACCATGTAAATGGTCTTGAACTTGTGATCCGTATTCCCAAGGAAGTCCCTGAAACTGAAGTGGGAGTGATACAGTCATCTGTGGGAGTTACAAGAAGACAAGTAAAGGAAGGATGCAATGTAATGTTTCTTCACAGTCTTTGATGTAAGATTCAGTTATTAGGAATAACACCATCCATGCCTTTTCAGGTAGCAGCTAATTTGTGTTTGAATAAACTGAATGACTGGCCATTTTAAACTAACCCCATCTTCAGCAAAACCACAGATACTCTCCTTCTATTATTGGTGAAACCCATGTTTATGCTGAAGCAAAGCCTCTATAAGTCTTTTGTTGAAAATAAAAGTTTAAAAAGTCTAATCTAGTTTTTCCTTGTAGTATATTTATATCACTGATGCCATTTTTTAAAAACAATAGACTAATGCATATATATGTGTACTATATATAATGCAAAGTATATAGTAGTCTATTGTTACATCTATACACTAAATACTATCTAACTACAGAGGAAAGAGATAGTATACAGCATACGAAGAGTGATCCAAAAAACACTGGAATCTATTTATAAATAATTGTGCATTTATTGTTAATCTTCAAAGTACTCTCCAATTGATGTAATACATCTATTAGGACACTTTTTCACTGCTCAAAAATGTTTTTGAACTCGTCAATTTTGATGCCTTTCAATGCTTCTGTTGTTTTTTGTTTAATCTCTTTTAACATCAGCAAAACATTTGTTTCCCTTTGAGGACCTTATTTCATCCAGAGAAACAAAAATAAGTTGCTTAAGGTGAGAGTGGGTGAATAGGGAGGGTGGGGCATGGGGTCATGCCACTTTGGGTAAAACAAAACAAAACAAAACAAAACTGCTGAACATTCAGCACAGTGTGGGCAGGCATACTTGTAAACCATCCATCATGAAATGGACAGACATGCTGAAATAATCTCTGACAACTACAGCAACAACAAAAATTCACTGAAGCCAAATACAGCTTCTCACAACAACGCTAGCTGGTACACTGATGCCACTGGGTTATTAGAACATTTACCTAGTGGGGGAAGCCTATACTATAAGGGGCCCACCCTCCAAGAAATAATTCCCTTTTCTGGGGTCTCCCTTTGTATATATAGCTATATATAAATATAGTATATGTAGATAGAGTGTATGTATGTGTATATGTATAGATATGTTTATCATATTTAAAGTAAGCCTTATTATAAAGCTTTAAAATGGTGCTGTCCATGTTTTCTGGCTCTTGTTTTTTCAAAAGATACACTTGATATTTGAATAAAGAATAAATTAATATTTATTTTCTATGGGAGATATAAAAATTATTTTATCAAGGTTTTTTTTTTTTAACAATTGTTTTCTCGCCAGCATCCAACAATTCCAACATTTTACTTCTTCTGACCTTCTCTTCATTTATCTGTGGGCACATCTTGTTTGTTCTAGAATCTTATCTGCCCACCTGGAATGTTGTCCTCATTTTTCTTGAATAGTCCCAATCCCATCCATCCCTCACAGACCAGTATGAGTCATATATTTTCTAAGTTTTTTGTCACTACTCCCATTTTCTCCACATAGTATCTGTGGAGACACTACAGAAATGTTCTAAATTATGTAGATTTATTACCTAGTGTTTGCTAAATAGTAAACATCTTTCTTCATCTGAAGAGACTGGTTCTGACAAATTGTTACCTGAAACCTCAACAAATAGACCCATTAGATGTGAGCACAGATCTCAAATTTTCATTTGATTCTTGCTTGAGAACATGAAAATTAACGAGACTTCAGGTCCATGTCTGCAGATTTTGAAGAGATTGCAATCAAGTCAAGTGCAATGAATCCAACATCATCTAAGAAAACTGAAAATCAGTCTTCAAATCATAAAGGGAAGGGATAGTAAGGGGAAAGAGGGCAGGGCCTCTATTACCTGCGATAAGAAATATCACACCCCCAATGACAGCCATCCGCATCTTCTGCACCTCATCATCTTCCATGCACTTCATACATTTCATGCCAACAGTGGCTACAAAGATTGCTATCAGTCCCAGGAGGATGCCAATCACCATCAAGGCACGGGTTGCTTGCAAAGTACCTGGCAGAAAATATTTTAAAACATGTAAAAATCATGCCTAGATCAACAAGAGAAGAATGGAAGAAGTCAAAGTATATTTTAATGTTTGATGAAAGAGGGTAAACTGATCAAAGAATCAAGAGACCCTAGTTCTACCGTTGTTTCTGCTCATAAGCCAACATAGTATCTTCTCCAGAAAAACAAATGCTGGACAAGATGAGGAAAAAGAGATCCCTCAGCTCTAATGTTTTATATTTTCAATGTTAAGTTCAAAATCAACTGGAAAATAATTAATGATCTAATTGAATAGGTTTAGCTGAAAGAATACATATTTAATCCTCACTAATGGATTTTAATCCTTTGAAATTTTAATTCTGAAATAACAATCATATCTCTCTATATATATTTGTGAAATCCTGGAGATTAACTATTTGTAATTAAAATGGTTTGTAATGTATCTTTGACATTAGTCATTACCTTTACACCTCAACCATCAAGCTTCAGATAAAACATTTGGAATTTGGAAGATAAAAATTAGTTTTTCATATGGTAATGCTTGGATAAGCAATATTTGTATCTCTCGTGATATAGCCAGGGAAAGTGGGACAGGATATGAAAGCCATTTTCTTGATACAAAAAAAAATAACCTTTGAGATTCTATCTTAGAACACAGAAGTAAATTCATATTCAAAGAAATCGCCAGTTTATAAAACTATTTTAGCTGCCATTTAAAAAATAGTAGACATATTAATTCAATGTAGTATTTTTCAGGATCCATTAATTTTATAATTTTATGTTATTGTCTTTGATGTGCTAAGTCATGATCAAATAAACAGGGTCAAACTTGAGAGATTATGCCAACGTTTCTGAAAGAGTTAAAAGCTTGGTGCCATCATTGTCACATAAAGGCATAGACTTTTAAAAATGAGCTGAGAAGCCGGGCTCGGTGGCTCAGCCTGTAATCCCGCGCTTTTGGGAGGCTGAGGTGAGTGGATTGCCTGAGCCCGCGGGTTCGAGACCCACCTGGGCAGCAAGACCTCATCTCTGCAATAAAGCAAAAAATCAGCCGGGCGTGGTAGCACATGCCTGTAATTCCGGCTACTCGGAAGGCTGAGGCAGAAGGATCGCCGGAAGCCCAGCAGGTCGAGGCTGCGGTGGCCGGGAGCGGCCACTGCACTCCAGTCTGGGCAACAGAGTGAGACTCCAACTCAAAAAAAAATAAAAAATAAAAAAAAAAATGAGCTGAGGCCAGGAGTGGTGTCCCAAGCCTATAATCCCAGCACTTTGGGAACCCGAGATGAGGGGATTGATTGTTTGAGCCCATGGGTTCAAGAAAAGCCTGGGCAACTTGATGAGACTTCATCTCTACAATAAAAAATAAAAAATAAAAATATTAGGTGGGTGTGGTAGTACACACTGGCTACATGGAAGGCTGATGCTGAAGGATTGCCTGAGCCCAGTAGGTCGACGCTGGGGTGGTGGTGAGTGTGCCCCTGCACTCCAGCCTAGGTGATAGAGTGAGACTCTAACTCCAAAAAAAAAAAAAAAAAAAGAACTGAAACTATGCTGGTTAGAAGATTTTGCTTAAATTCTAGATTTATTTCTTTCATCATCAAAGATCACTATCCACCACAATCCAATTGTGAGCGGTAATATGAGCACATATAAATTATATTTACCTTGTAACAACCTATGCTATATTGTTGTGTAAGCTACTTAGTATTCTTTGGAACTATGTTTCTATTACATAAAATGTGAATGATGATATCTCTATCCAGGGATTTGGCAAAAGATTGACTTTTTGATGGTTTTCAAAAGTGGCTGAGATGATGGAAAGGTTTTGTATCTCAGTATCTATTTTACACCTAGACTCAGCCTTAATATCTTCAGGGTTGGGAACTCAGATTGTCAATCATAATTAAAGCTAAAAACTTAATCAAATTTTAACTTACTAATATTTCCATCTTTGTCATAACCAGATAATCTATGATAAAATTATAGCAATCTTGTTCTAAGAAGTATCAAAGATATTTTTTACATTATTTGAGATATATTTTGGAAACCAAGATAAATTTTTACTTGATTTCATTTAAAAAAGAGACTTTTCTGCCACCCCTCACATTGCTACCCCTTTATAAGTGTGTGTGGGCACATGTCAACCCCATCCACACACTTATCTCAAGATTCCAGGGTAATAGAGGAACTGCTGGATCAAAACACATCAAAACACAGACCACAGGTTTACCCAGAAGGAACTGAATCTGTTTATTTATTACAAAACGTTTTCCTTGGGAGCACAAACCATACTGTGGTATGAAGAGGAAAGTACCAATGACTCCATGGTTAAGGTGTGTCCTTCTTTCAGATGTTTTGCAAAGGCAATCATGACTGAGAAGGAGAATGAAAAATAAAATAACTAAACTCTTATACATAATACAGATTTCGGATTTAGCCCTAAGATGGTAGCCAAAAGGAAAATACTTTGGGCAGAGAAATGCTGAAGGAAATACTGAAAGTAACAAAGATGATATATGCCCCTGGATAATAAGGTGACCCTCTATTTCAGACAGTTCAGGGAGAGCTGCTCAGCCTATGAAAAAGGATAGGAAAATGAGATTTAGCAAGGTGGGCAGAAGGCATATGCCAGGCAGAGCTTTGCAAGCTAGGGTAAAAGGTTTGGAGGTTGTATGGGTGTGTGTGTGTGTGTTTTGTGTGTTAAGAGACAGGATCTTGCACTATTGCAGAGGCTGGAGTGCAGTGGTGCAATCATAACTCACTGCAGCCTCAAACTCCTGGGCTTAATCTCCCACTCCAGTCTCTTGAGTAGGTAGGACTACAGATGTGTGCCACCACAATCTGCTAACTTTAAAATATATTTTGTGGGGATTGGGTCTCATTTTGTTGCCCAGGCAGGTCTCAAACTTCTAGCTTCAAGTGATCATTCCACCTCAGCCTTCCAAAGTGCTGGGATTATAGGCATAAGCCAACACTCCCAGTCTTTAGTTTATTCTAAGTGTAATCAGAAAACATTTGAGTCTCTTAACGAACGGTTGACATAATTTTTACCCTAAACATTCTTTCTATGATAGTCCTTCAAATATGTATATCCTCTTATATCTCACAGCTACCTCTATTTTATTTTCTCATAAATACTCAGTTTTTCAACTCTTTATTAATCATTTTTGATGATTTATCTGATCTCTCTCCAAGTTTTCCACTCTGTTCAAGTTGTAGGGCCCCAAACTGGACCCAGCTTATATAATAATCACACTGTTCTGATGTTCAAGTAAAAACCACAGGCCACTAGCCCAGCAAGTCTGAGCACCTGGATCACAGGGTATTCTTCAAGAGGAGTCAACAGGGCATCAACTTCTTGAGTCAGGCTTATATAAAAAGCCACTGATCTCCCAGGCAAGGAGCACACATGTATAAACTACTCAAGGGCTCCATCTGCACCCACCTACAATTATCTAATGTTCACATTTTTAATCTCTAAGCTTTTTCCCTTTAAGTTCTCATGAAAAACATAGTTGATTCACGTCAAATCTATTTTGTCACCACTTTTACTAAGTTTCTATGGGCGGGGAGGAACAGATATTCTGCTCTACATTTGCTAATAATCCTACTATGTGTCGTTTCTCTATAAAATAATACATTGTTTATGTAGTAAGCAAAAATAACAGAGAAAAATGGAAAAAAACTTAGAAATTATATAAACCATAGAGAGAAGATCATGGTTTGTTTTTTTAAAATGTTACTTTGCAAAGCAATATTTTTCATTTACAACCCGACAACCACTGATTTATGAAACTTCTTTGTATTTCACAGTATTAGATCAATAAACACAAAATCTCACCTTACTTTATTGGAGACATTTGGACAAATTCTTAAGTATAGTAATATGTGGGGAAAATGTAAAAATAATACATACATGCAGACACAAAAAAAGGCTGAGAATTAAGACAGCATGAAAACTCACTAGCCAGGCAAGTGTAATGATAGATTACAAGTCAAAGTAAGCAACTATTTTGTAACAAGTTATGAGTGTTTTATGTGCAGATCATATCTAAATTGCACAGTTTTAAGCTGGAACCAGATGAATACCTTTAAATTAAGGTCTTATGGAGGTGTTTTAATTCAGAGTTCTAAAATATGTAATTGTGAACTTCTAGATTATCTGAGAAGATATTTATCCCTATTTTCAACTGAAACACTAAGCACAGTACCTGGTGAATCACATTATTCAGATTATTCAGTCTATGTTCAATAAAGTTAAATTAGAGCATATTTTTAATCCTTTAAAAATGTACTAATATGATAGGTTAAAATACCTACTCTCTTGTGTTTAACTTTAGTTTTAAAAATAACCCTGATAAACACCTCCTTAGAGAGGCTGGGGATGTTAAAATCGTGCTACATAAAGTCAGACTTGGCTTAGGACACTAAAAGCTGGAAACTATTGCAAAGACTAAAGATGTGTACTTTTTGCTTAATTTGATCTTTTTAAAAAAAAATGCATCTAAGAAACTCCCAAGATGAAATTTTGTTTTGTTTTTTCCCTAAAGGAGTGACAAGCAGCAGGGCAAAGAAATTAAGAGAAATGTTCGAAAGCTATAAAATAATATTTTGGACCAGAGAGATATAGTATAACTTTGCACTATTAACTTTGAGCTGGCCTGGTTGAAACAAATCTAGGAGTACATACATTACTTTCCTGGCCCCTTAAATTTGCTGATACCTCTACAATATGATGCCTGACTAAAGTTGTTTATGGAGAGTCTGGTTAGCAAATACTCAAAAAGTTCTGCTATTGTTTCTCATGGTAATTCAGCAGTAAACACAGAGAGAAGGCAGTCTTTTAATTATATTTAGCTAGACTGATAATCTTGAGATTAAAGACCCCCTAGGGAGTTCTCACCACTTTCAACCTGAGAGTGTAATTAAAAATATATAGTTACAAAGATCTCTACTTATAAGACAAGAAATGAGTTAGAAGTTACTGACCTACTATAGTTGTTAGGTTAATCAACAAATATTTAGAAAGATAAGCATAGGCAAGTATGTGGAATTTTTTTCCTCTAAAACTTTTTTTGTTACACAAGCAGCAAAATCTACTGTAAATACCTGATATTGTTAATGCTATTTACTAGTCATTACTCTATGTACTATAGATCATAAACAAAATAAGTCATCCCTGTGCAAATGAGGCACTGGCGTGTAACCACATCCATGCATACTCAAGTCTCACAGCCAGCTTTGAGGAACTTGAGTATACAAAAATTCAGCCCACTATACTTCCAACTTTCACAACCTCTAAATGCCGTATTTTCGATCTGGGTTGGTTAGACAAAATACCCATATAAGTGAACCTGGACAGTTCCAATCTGTGCTGTTGAAGGGTCATCTGTAGATTTTAATTACAGCTCTATTTTCACGTAGTCCCTTTTAGCATCAGCATTTGTTTACTAAGTGTTAGGCAAATAAATGGGTTGACTATTGGGTAACTAGAACAAACATGCTATACTGTCTTCTCTCCTGCATTTAAATGAACTCAACACAGACTGCAAAGAACTGTACCTCCATATTTTCTTTCATTTATTAAATCTTTCACTTTTACTGAAGTTTAAAGTTTCACAAGAGTTAGCATTGATGGCATTTCAATTTTATTAGTGCATATGCTGGTGGCCACTGGGTGTGACTTCAGCACATAAGCACAGTCAGTAATTAAAGGGATCCAGGATGAGACAGGATTTATCACTTTTCAGGATGTCCTGAGAAGTTTTTGCTACCTTTTGTTTGTTTGTTTCTCAGAGAAATTCGCATCATAATTAAATGAATGCTTCTGTATTACCTCCATGATATTTGCTCATTACTCCATTTAAAAATCTGAGCTGTGCCACTTGCCTTTTCCCCTTCAATTACTAAAGTTAGTAACAATAAATGTACTGGAAATCATCTTAGCTGCATCCCAAGGAGAAGGAATAGGGTCTGGCTCATGTTTATTGAATGGATGAATGAATCATAGATTCATCTCCCCATCCCTCCCACTCTGCCCTATTTTAAAAGTGGGGAGACTACTTGAACCCAGTGGTTCACTACTATGCACATAACTACTTAGTGCAAAGCCAGAGTAAGAACTGAGAATTTCTGAGGTCAAGCATGGATTTTTGTTTCAACTTCCCTCACTCTAAGAGTCACAAATAATTCTTGAAGCAATCTGAACATCTTGACTACCCTCCAGTTCAGCAGGCAAAAGGCAGTCTGTAGAAGGGTAAGTGGGTGCCCTCCTCCCTGTCTATGCTTCAAAGACTGTACAAGTCAGTGATTTTGTCTCTCTGATTGAGCCTGACATCATGTGAGAGTGCTGGGAAACCTCACATCAACCAATACTCATTAAGCACACCTACACACATGTGGATTCAAGCAAAGCAAGTTAAACAGGCTAGAGGAGCTTATAAACAAATTACAGAATCTCACGGTAAGGTGAGACTTAGAGAGAGAGTTTAGCTTAATGTCCCATTTGTCTGGTGCTTGGATCTTCCTACAACATTCCTACAAAATGCTTACTTATTCTCTGCTTGCACACCTCACACCACACAGCCTCCCAGGGCAGCCCAATCTTTGGACAGCTCTAGCTATTAAAGTTCAGCAAGAAGAAGCAATTAACTAAGCCCATAAAATAGGTATGAGCATCCTACAAGTTTGCAAATTGGATCAAAACAAGGCAAGGTATATAGGTTAACCAAGAAAAGTCTACTACAACTGTATCTGACACTTTTTTGTGTGCATATTTCAATTGTTATCTGCAAGGTCTTCCATATCGATAAATATCACGTACTTTGAATGAAATGGAAATGGTCTCAGTCAATGCAAAACTCCAATACACAATGTGACATTTGTGTCTTCCAGGAACTGTCTCAGTTACATTTTTATAAACTGCCTGGCAAGAGCTACCTAAAAGAAGACCTGTTGTATCTCATTTCTTATTTTGTATACAGTGTATACTGTATAAGGTAAAAGCACACCATATCCCTGTAGCCACTTTATGAAGGTCATGTGCTTTTTACAATTGACACTAGTTAAAGCAGCAGAACAAAGAATTTTAATACTTCCAGTACTAAAACCTTTTTAAATCCCTGCATCTGAACTCCAAGATACTAAGTGGACTCTACTGGAAAAGTCAGCAAGGCACAATCTCAGAAAACCTGCTGCCAAGCAGGAAAAGCAGCCTTTTATTAGGGACGCTACTTATATATACACAGATAATGCTTTTCATCTCTGGATGTCACAGAACTATACCAAAACCAGCCAATGAATCACCACTCCAGATCTCTACATCAGGTGGGTGTGAACACCACTGCTCAGATGGAGAAATGGAGACAGGTATTCTGGGCCCCATCCAAAGGTGTCCAGTGAGTCATTGGCAGGTTAGAAGAGAGAATTTGTGAGTCAAGGATCCCTCTTCTGAGAATAGGTTTTGAGAGAAAGGCCTTAGCCCCACCTTGAATAAACTATGACTTTAACTAAAGGAAAAAGAGGAAACTGACCTAGAATTTTTTTAAAGAAAAACTTGCTATAATACGTATGGGGGCTGTACTTATTGCTTCTACCAGTTTCAAAAATTGAAATAGACACTAACCAAGAATAAATGAAAATAAAATATTTTAACACATTATTATGTGTAAGGATGATCTGCTTGAGTACTTAAAATATGCATCAAGCTGATTTCATCTATGGAAAAATCTGTGGTCATTTATGGAAGTTAAAATTTAAACATGCTGAAAATGAATTCTTTTAATCAGAGACATAAAATGGACTCTGGAATTGCCCTTAGAAACTTCTCCATCTGCCAATTCCTCAATGTGGTACCTAACACCATTTTCTTAAATATATTATCTTCCCACGGAAAAATTCAGTGATTCTTACCCAAGTGTTCACTTTATAAATACAACTCAGAAAGGCAGCAAACAACACACAATTACTAAACTTGCAGATTACTTTTGGTGTAAAGACATCCTAACATGGGAACCTTGAAGAGCTGGTATGACAACACTTAATACCACCAGGCCTATTGACTGACCAAATACCACAGTTTTAAAGAGATTTGGAACAGGCATAATAACAAAATGATGTGACTTTGGACGTGCACTATTTAAAGCTGTCTCTTGCTGGAAGTTGAACGAAGCAAGAGAAGTAAACTTGAACAATGCCAACACTGCTCGCCCTCAGCACACAACAGGGGGTGGCCAGCAGGCTTGTTTATCCAGGCAAAGACTAAGGAAGCTTTTCTTCCAGTTAGTTAAAGGGCATAACAGACAAAGGACAGATAACATGATTTCCCAAGGAAGATACTCCAGTCATGAAGCGTCATCCTAAGAAAGTGGGAATTTAGTGATTTTTTTTTCTGATTAGGCACTCAAAACCTTTTATTTAAGAAAAAAATTTTTAGAAACCATCCTATTATCCTTCCACCGACTCTCCTTAGAAATGTTTCTCTCTCCATAATCCTTTCCAACTGGACAAATGAGCATCAGACATCCACTACAGAGAAATTCTTTCATGGAAGATGGAAACCTGGAAAAGACCCATATCCTCTTACTCTCCGATGGCCTTCCTTTCCCTGCTGACCTCTGCCTTCACCAGTTGTGACTATTTTGATATAGTCAGTGCTCCTTCAGTGCCTTCACTTTTCCCTTTGTATTATGTTGGGCAGGTTATTTAGAACCTTTCTTTCTCATCAGCCTTTTTCCACCTGCCACCAATTTTCTCTTTCCAAATTAGCACTACACAATGGGCCTCTTCTGAAGATCTTGGGCCTGAAAGCAAAACTGTGGGGGAGCTCTCAAGAGGCTTCTTCAGGGAGTCTTGGAAGGGGCCTCCCTGCATTCACTGGATCTTAAAAAGTAAAATAATCCAAACATTCCATCTCAAGTGTGAGTAGAAGACACAGACATGGTGCATTTCATACAAGCATGTGACTTTTACTACAAAAAAAAAAAAATCAGAGTAAGGGTTAAAAAAATCATACCTAATACTTTGGAATATCTATTTAATCTTGCACACTTGAAAAGTTGCCAGGCTCCAAACGTTTCAAGCCATTCCCTTTTCTCGTCTGAACCCTGCAGTCCTCAATGAACCCAGAATCTTAGAATGTTCAGGAGAGGCCAAAGACTCAAATCCAAGTTTGGTCTTCGCTCTTTCGTTATTTAGGATAAAACCACACCTAGAGCTAGACCGGGAGAAAGAATCACCTAGGGAGTTAGAGGCAAAACTAGAGCTTAGTTCAACGTGTCCCTTTTCCCAGACCAGGGTTCTCTTCACTTCCTCAGGACACAGCACAAGATCACAAGAGTTGACCAACTGCAGACTGATAACCATGTAATTACGCAAGAGTGAGCTGATAAGCGAGACACTAGGGTGTTGGGCCCCCCCATAGGCGGCTTTGGGGGGAGGGATGCACTCACTGTTCAGATTCAGGAGGGAGTCAAAGACTTTGCACTGGATCTGCCCGGTGCTCTGCGACACGCAGGACATCCACAGCCCCTCATAGATAGCCTGGGCGGTGACGATGTTGTCGCCGGCATAGGAGTAAATCTTCCACTGGGGCAGGGCAGTGCTGACGATGGCGCCGATCCAACCCAGGAAGGCTAGAATGAAGCCCAACAGCTGCAGCCCCGCATTGGCCATGGCTCGCCCGGGCGCCCGCACCGGCTCAAGGGCGGCAGGTGCAGAAGGCGGAGAGTTCGCAGGTGCGCGCCGGCGGCTCCAGGAGGTGGCGGGGCCGCGCGGAGGAAGTGATCGCGGGGAGTCCCGCTCTCTGCGCCGCCGCGGGAGGAACGTTGGGTCCGGGTCCGGGTCCGGGTCGGGGTTGGGTTCCGGGTCCGGGGTGACGCTGGAGTCCGGATGCTAGAAGCTGCCGTGGCTCTCAGGCTCGGGTACTGAGGCGCCGACCCGCTGGGCGCCGCGATTTAAAGCAGCTCCGCCCCGGGCCCCGGCCCCGCCACCACGCAGCGCCCCCTGGCGGTTTCGGGACGCCTCACCCTGAGGGCGACAGGGAGCGCCCGGGGGGACGTACTGCCCGCGACGTGGGGACAACCCGAGGAAGACCAGATGCCGAGAGTGCGTCCTGCTCGCTTTCTCTCACTCTGTTCGCTCTTGTCAGGGTTCTCATGCTTTTCGTCCACCCACGCCACATTTATCCAAAAAGTGCTATGTGCTGTATGTGTGAACTCGAAAAACACATTTAGATGAAAAAAGGGAACCCTCAGGATCCAGTTTTATTGTTAACCCTCGTTCAATAACTTATTAAAAGACATTTCTATCCAACTCCACTCCTCCTCTCCTCGCTCACACACTGCTCTCTCATTTGTTCAGCTTCCTCCGCCTTCCTTTCCTTCCTCCGCTCCCTTTCGTCTTTCCCTGCAAGGTCCTTCCACCATGTGTTTCTGCAAGGGTCCTCGGGATCTTACTCTTTATAGATTTGGAAACTGAAGCCCAGAGAACAACATTATTCCGTACACAGCAAGTTAGGAGCGTATCCAGGGCTTGGTTCCCAGACCAGTCTGCTTCCACTACATCTCAAGCTGACCAGAAAACACTAATATGACTTTTAAAAGTTTGGGATAGATTTAGAGTCTATAATACTCAGTGATCAATTACAGAAACAAACATCTGATTACCACATGCACTCACTTATAAGCGGACCCTGAACACTCATCATAATACTATAAGGAAAGGTTTGGCAATAGTGGGACACTGTGGGGTGGGGGAGGGGGACATAACATCGTGTCTGATCTCAAACCAGATGAAGTGGGGACCAAAGGGAGGCCCAAACTTTTCCTGTATGATGACCACATATGTACCTAACCCTGAATTATACCCCACATCTTTTAAATAAATAAACAAAACAAAAAAAACCCATTCATACATCCTTTGATCTATTATTGTCCTTTAAAAAATGCTGTTTACCTTGTCCCCCACCCCCTGACCCTCACACATATGTACTTCAACCTGTTCCCCGGGACAGTCTTAGAGCAGTAATCTAGTATCTGAGAGTCCTGGCCAGTCCCCGCTCCCCAACAAGGATATTTATGTACTGTTATCAAATGCTGTTAATCAAAGGTGAGGGCAGCTAAACAGTGTTTCCTCAGTGGAAAAAGGTATGGCTGGGATTTAGAAAGTCCAGGTTCCAGTTCTGACTTTTGCAGTCACTGACTATGACACTCTTCGAGTTTTGGTTTAGTTCAGCCTTTAATTTCCCTCTATAGGTCTCTAAACCATCTTTTTTTGTAGTTGCTCAGCTGTGTGATTGGGCATAATTGAAATGTTTTTCCAGTTGCTTTTTGTGTGTGGTGGCAGGAGAAGTTTCTATGGTTTTAGTAAAAACAGAAGCAACTTGGAGTCAGAAATAAACATACTTACTGGGGTCCCACTTGTCTATCTTATCTCTTATGGCCTGGGCACGTGGGGTTTTAATTGGGAATTGGTTGCCAGTTTCAATTTCCATAAGGATGTCTTCTGCATTTTCTATGCTTCTTATGGTTTGAGGTTTTATGTTTAGGTCTTTAATCCATTTAGAGTTGATTTTTTTGGTATGGTGATAGGTAGGGGGTCTTGTTTTAATCTTCTGCCCGTGGTCAGCCAGTTTTCCCAGCACCATTTACTGAATAGGTTCTCCTCTCCCTAATGATTGTTGGATTGTTGGTGGAGGCTTTGTTGAAGATGGGTTGGTTGCTTCCGGAATCTCTATCCTGTTCCATTGGTCTATATACCTGTTCTTGTACTAATACCAGGCTGTTTTGATTATTGCAGCTTTATAATAAAGTTTAAAGTCTGGGAGTGTGATGTCTCCTGCTTTTTTTGTGTTTGCTGAGGATTGTTTTGGCTATTTGTATCACTTATGTTTCCATAGGAATTCCTGTATTGTCGTGTTCAGGTCTGTGAAGAATTCTGCTGGTAATTTAGTGGATATTGCATTAAATCCAAAGAAACCATCAAGAGAGTGGGGAGACAGCCCACAGTCTGGGAAAAAATATTTGCCAACTGTATATCTGACAAAAGGCCTAATATCTAAGATCTACAAGGAATGCAAATGTGCTGAAAAGAAAAAAAAAAACAGCCCCATTACAAAGTGGGCAAAAGATATGAATAGACACTTCTCAAAAGGAAACATATGAGCAGCCAATAGATACATGAAAAAATGCTCAGTTTCACTCGTCAACAAAGAAATGCAAATTAAAACCACACTGAGATACCATCTAACTCCAATCGGATGGTCATCAATAACTCAAAAAACAACAGATGCTGGAGAGGATCCGGGGAAAAGAGAACACTTCTACATTGTTGGTGGGAATGTAAACTAGTACAACTTCTGTGGAAAACAGTGTGGTGATTCCTAAAAGATCTAAAAAAAATCGACCTTCCATATGACTCAGCAAACCTCCTACTGGGAATATACCCGGAAGGACTCAAATCACTATGAAAAAGATACCTGCACAAGCATGTTTCTTGCAGCATTATTTGCATTAGCAAAAACATGGAACCAACCATGTTGCCCATCAAAAGAGGACTGGATTAAAAAAAATGTGTTACATATACATGCTGGAATATTATGCATCCATAAAGAAGGACAAAATTATAAACTTCGTAGCAACTTGGATGGACTTAGAGCCTATAATACTGAGTGATCTACCACAGAAGCAAAGAACCGAGTATCACATGTTCTCTCTCATAAGTGGACCTTGAACAATTATCATAATACTTTAAGAAAGGGATTGGCAATCATTGGAAACTTTTGTTGGGGGTTGGGTGTTGGCCAGTAGTGGGAAACTGCCAGGGGAGGGAGGGACACACCTCATCAACAAGGGTACCTGCATAATGAACATTTGTATACCCAACAATGAATTGTACATCATGTCCTCAAAATAAAATATTAAAAAAAATATACATACAAAGGAGAAAACAAGATTTGGCCTTATATATGATAGAAGCTGCCAGTTTTGAGGAAGGAATGGTAAAACTGTTCAGAAGAGCAATGGAAGAAATGACAAAATGCCCTCCTACCCCAACCTCTACCTGGCTGTCTCCAGGTATCACCGTGAAGGTTGAAGGCTAAAGGACTGGTCTGTGCAGGGATTGTGAGACTAGGAATGAAGAGGATAATCCTGGAACTGGATGAAGACATTTAATTTGACATTTGAATAGGATTAAAACAAGTGAGTTCTGTCTTTCTTCTGCCACTCTGCAGGGCAAGACTACCTCCACATTGTATCCCAGGGTCTAGTGTTAATTTCTAGGTCCAAATGGATGTTCTATGGGCAGCTGTCAGTGTAGACGAACACGTATCAATCACATTTGACTTTTTTCTTCCCCCGGTTAGAGAAGGTACTCAGAATTTGCTGTTGGACTAGACTAGTATTACTTAGTTCACATAAGCTTATCTCTTTTGTTCCAGTCGTTTCTGAACTAAATCTATTTTTAAAAGACACAATTTGAGTTCAATGAATGTACTTGTGTACAGGTTATACAAAGGTTAATCTGCATTAGGACCTGTTTCTGTCAACCTACAATTGGCAGGGAATTGGATGAAAGATTCTGTGGTAAACGAGGTCCCATGTTTTTGTTTTTTGTTTTGGTTCCAAGACCGAAGGAGGCTGATTACTTCACTGCCCACAACTCTGTTTGTGAGGCTGAGTTGAATGCTGTTTGCTTCACTGTGATCCATGCCCAGCTCTGGCATCCTTAATCCTGTCTGGTTTTCTGTCCTTAACCTCAGCACAGAGGACAGGCGAGATCATGGCATAACATAAATCCATCCCCTCAAGAGGCAAAACAACTTACAAACACTGTATTTGAAGCATATGTGGAGCATAAACAATAAAGGCAGCACTGTGATTAAAAATGTTCTAGAAAGACTGGCAGTGGTGTGGTGAATGCCTTGGCGTGTTGAGTAGAACAACCTGCTATGTTACCTCAGACAAGTTACTTTCTTTCTCTGTCTCAGTTTCTCTATTGATAAAAGTTAGGAATTGACTTCTAAAAGCCACCCAAGCCTAAAGCTTTATGACTCTAAGTAATAATAGTTGACATGTGTCAATATTATATTCTCACCAAGTGCTGAATTCAGAGTTTTATATGCTATCTGTATATGCAAATGACAGAGACACAGAAAAGTTAAATCACTCATCCAGAGTCATACTTGGTCAATGGCAGTGCTGGGATTCCAAACTACACAGTTTGACCCTGGAACCCACATTTGTAACCATTATCCTATAATATTTCTTTGTGTGAACCAAATCAAGGACACTTGGCTCTTAGGGTGGGCCTAGACATCCGGATCATGTGTTTCTAGTTCCAGGCGGTGGTGAGATGTTTCTAATGGTGACTGTCTCTTCTCAATCTCTGTTGCAGCCCACTGAGATTTCACACATCAGGGATACAGAATCATAGAAAGGTACTGCTAAAAAGAGGATGTGGCCGGGCTCGGTGACTCAGCCTGTCATCCAGCGCCTTTGGGAGGCTGAGGTGAGTGGATTGCCTGAGCCCGTGGGCTCGAGACCCACCTGGGCAGCGAGATCTCATCTCTACAATAAATCAAAAAAATCAGCCGGGCGTGGTAGCGCATGTCTGTAATTCCGATTACTCGGAAGGCTGAGGTGGAAGGATCCCTGGAGCCCAGCAGGTGGAGGCTGCGGTGCCCAGGAGCGGCCACTGCACTCCAGCAGTCTGGGTGACAGAGTGAGACTCCAACTCAAAAAAAAAAAAAAAGGATGTGTAAAAATAGCACATAGCCCACTGGTTTACTTCACATGCATATGTGCCTGGTGCTTGAACTTAGCCATTATCCTGAGAACCGGAAGTAAATAGAAGACATAGACAAAATTATGGAAGTAAAGGCGAGACTAAGAGTGGTAGAAGGAGTGTAGACAGAACTAAATTCCTAAAAGGCAGCCTAGAAGGTTCGCATAAATGGTTAATGATGAGAGCAAGAAAGACTTTGGGATGTAAGTTTTTTACTTAGTGATGATATATGTTAATGCTGACTTTTCTGGACCCCTTCAGTGGCAAAAGCAGAGGCGATGAACAGATCACAAGGTAAACAATCTGCTGTGTAATTATTTTGGGCTTGAGAGAAGTGGGATCAGAGAACAAATGTTGTAAACATTTGACATGAATTTTAGTATTAGAAAATACAGGTTACTTATACTAAAAAGTACATCAGTGCATGACTGACATAACTTTTAAAAATATCCCTTTGAAATTCCTTGGAGTTTTTGAGAGGGAAGTGAGTGGTAGCAGGTAAAAGCCCAAACTTTTGGAATCCTAGTTCTGCTTCTTACAAGTAGAGTAACTTTGAAAAATGTGTACAGCATCCTTGTTCCTTAGAGGTTGTTTTTCCTCTTTCAAATAACTCAAATCCTAGTGTTGTTATGAACATTAAACAAGTTAAAACATGTGCATTGCTTACAATAGTGGTTGATATATATTAAGCACACATGAAGTGGCAATTGTTATTTCAAGCAGATTAGACACATTGAATTTGCTAATCCTGCCATTTACAAATGATCCTCATGCTTGTTCAAAAAGACCCTTTCTTGTCTTAATCTATTACATTCTCACTAATATCATAGTGAAATCGTGGTGATCAAGATATTCAGGATCTCCAGCAGAAAGATACATTTTTGTGTTTAGAAATTGAAAAGGGGCCGGGTACACTGACTCAGCTTGTAGTCCCAGCACGTTGAGAGGCCAAGGTAAGAGGATTGCCTGAGTCTGGGGGTTTGAGACCAGCCTGGACAACTTGGTGAGACCTCATCTTTACAATAAATCACAAAAACTAGCCAGGCATGGTGGCATGTGTCTATAGTTCCAGCTACTTGAAATGCTGAGGTGGAAGAATCGAATCGCCTAAGCTCAGCAGGTGGAGGCTGCAGTGGCTATGAGCATGCCACTGAACTTCAGCCTGGGTGACAAGAGTGAGACTCCAACTCAAAAGAAAAAAAAAGAAAAAAATAGACAATGTGGCAATGAGAGGGATGTGAAAATTGTAGAGCCCTTCTCCAGTCCTTACACAGGCTTCCCCTTCAAGTCTTGTATGGTTGCCATGGCTAGCTGACACCTGAAGAACTCTTTCTGAGAAGGAGTGGGCCAAGAGTATTAGGAGAATAGGGATGGGTGTCACATGACTCTCTCTCACAAATCAGTGAGGATCTTCAGAGGGTCAGGGGAGAAAAAAAAATTAGTTACAGGTTTTTCTTTTTTTTAGATTGGAAAATGTAGTTTATTTAGAAAGTAAATGAGCAAGAGAGAGAGGAGATTCACCTCCCCAAGGTAGGGGAGGGGGCAAGGCTAGGAAACATGGTGATTGTGGCTCAAGGAGCCACATGGCAAAGCAATGGCCACCCGCTGTTTGAAATAGAATCCGTTTTAAACCTTCCCTTTGATGGGGGAAAGTCATTAAGGTGATTGGGTGGTGGTCTGCTCCATGTCATCAAAGAGGGCAGGTAATCACAGATACTGACATTAGGTGATGCACAGCAGGCACATGGGTAATTAGTCACATGATAGTTGCCATATTGATGGGGTCTGTGTCACAAAGGTCAAGATGAGCTGATTAGGTTAATTTATTTACTCAACAAGCTGGGGAGGGGGTTGTAAAGCAATTATCAATAGCTACTTCTGAGAAACTTGTTCTGTCCTTGGTTAGTGAATTAGAGGGTAAATTAAAATGAACTGTAGAAAGATATGACAGATCTAGGCAATGTTAAGATGGCTGCTCATTGAGTATATTGACTCCATGTTATGTCCTTTCATTTCCCCCTCTTGTTACTTTAAAATATTTTTATTTGTACCAGGGAACAGGAATGAAGTCCAGTCTTCTGTTACTGCTTCCTTGACCTCTTGCTCCAGTCAGGTAAGGACACCTCTACACCCCTATCCAGCAGGAAGTCATTACAGAAGACTGAACTTTGCCTCTGTTCTCGGGTATAAATAAGTATATTTTAAGATTCCTCTTATCAAGTATCTATCTTTTTATCATGTGGACATAGAAGTTTGCTTTAGGTTCTTCCTTCAAACCCTAGCCTGGCAGATCTTCAGAAAAAATGGTGGGATGTGTGGAGGTAGAATTTCAGCCATAAAATTAACTATTTCATTCATAAAAGTCTACTTTGAAACCAGTTGATGAAACACTGTTCCTGATATGCTTGTAATTGTGTTGTTTGGGGGAAAACTTTCCTTTTAATTGTTAGAGATGTTAGAAGCACTCAACTAATTTGATCAAATGTCAAGGTCAAATTGGTAATGCTGTTCCACTTTTAATTTCCATAATGTAATAATACCTGTATTGTTCTTCAGAGAGTAGGAGACTGGTGGGGAAGGGGAGATTAATTTTAAGGAATTGGTTCATGCCATTGTAACAAATGCCAGGTTCAAAATGTGTTTAAGACCCCAGTAGACTGAAGATTTAAGTAAGTATTGATCTTACAGTCTGGATTCTGATATCTCTCAGTCTTGAGGACAATTCCTGTTTTTTTCCCCCAGAACATTAATATTTCCTTGATTAAATGAGGCCCAACACATTATGGAAGGTAATCTTTTTTATTCAAAGTCAGTAGACTTATATGCTAATCACATCTAAAAGTTACCTTTATAGCTGCATCTAGGCTGGTGTTGACCAAACAAGTGGAGACCATAGCTTAGTCAAGTGAACACATAAATTTCACTATCACACAATGATTACTAATCATCTAGAGTCTAAGAAATTTACTTATACAAACTCACTTAGAACTCAGAAAAGCCAGTGAGTATAGTAATTATCACTACAGATGTGGAAACTGAGGCCCAAATAAATAAAATAGTTCATTCCAAGTTACACAGCTGGTAAAGGGCAGAACTAGTATTCAAACTCAGTTGTTATGGCTTATAGAATTTCACGCAGGAATTTGAGCCAGGTTTGTTATTTTTCTGAGAGACAGGAGGCAAAGATAAAAGCTAATTTAATGAAGAAGTTGTGTGAATAGTTTAGGAATGGGCTGGTGAGTGGGTTTGAAAAATGTCAAAGACTGTGGCATTGGAGATAACGAGATAGGTGGTGATGAGTCATGTATGCCTTTATATGACTTAAATATTTATTCTGAGCTAAAGGTCATAACAATTTCAAGAAATGTTGGGTGATGTTGCCCAAGAGAGGACAGAGATATTCTATGTGTCCATAAGGGAGAACATTAACTAGGAACATGAAACCCTCCCTCAGTTTTAAACATGTCAGAGATGGAGGAGAAACTGGGTCTTTTGTATTTGCATGGTATGGCAATCTTGGTTACAACTCCTTTCTGAGGGATTTTCAAGGAGAAGTTTATTTTGCATGATTTCATCGTGTGGAGTGCAACCTTGCTATGTTGTCTTAGGAGGAATAATACAATTTAGTATTGGGAGGATTGATGAGAAAGAACGAGTATTAGAGAGTATTTCCAATTAATATATTGATACAAATGATCCACTTAATTTGGAGTTATTTGGATTTTTTTCTCAAGCGAATAGGAAGACATCTTAATGGGAGAAAATGTCTGTGAGTCATGCCTTGGACAAAGGGTTAATATCCAGAATCTACAAGGAACTCAAATAACTCTACATTAAATAACCCATCAAAAAGTGGGCAAAGGACATGATAGACACTTCTCTAAAGAAGACTCTTAAGCAGTCAAAAACATAAAAAAAGTTCAGCATCACTAATCATCAGGGAAATGCAAATTAAAAACACATGATGAAATATCACCTCACACCAGTCAGAGTGGGTATTATTAGAATGTCAAACAACAACAGATGTAGGTGTGGCTGTGGAGAAAAGGGAATTCTCATGCACTGTTGGTAGAATTATAAACTAGTTCAGTCTCTTAAGGAAAACCGTATGGAGATTTTTCAAAGAACTAAAAATTTAATTACCATTTAACTCAGCAATTCCACCACTAAGGATCTACCTAAAGGAAAATAAATCAATATATAAAAAAGATACCTGTACTCAAGTTAATTGCAGCACTTTTCACAATAGCAAAATCATGAACTCAGTCTAAGTGCCCACCAATAGTTGACTGGATAAAGAAAATGTATATATACAACATGGGGTACTATACAGCCATAAAAAAGAATGAAATTGTGTCATTTGCAGCAGCATGGATGGAGGTGGAGATCATCACCCAAGGTGAACTGACTCAGAAACAGAAAACTAAACACTGCTTTTTCTCACTTATATGTGAGGGCTACTTGTCCATAAAGATGGAAATAATAGTCACTGGGGACACCAATAGGGTGGAGCTGAGGAGGGGAATTAGAATTTAGAAGTTACCTGTTGGGTACAATGCTCACTATCTGGGAACTGGGTCACCTGATATATAAATATATATAAAGGAGATGGGGAAAAAAAAGTTTTCAGATAGGAACAAAACCAGAGGAAACGTGTATTTCAATGGCATTACCCTGAAGAGTAGATTGGTTTGGTGAGAGGGATTGTGGAGAGGTATAACAGTACATTCCAGTCAGAAGCATGTTAGTACAATCTGGATGAGGAAAGGCATTCAGGAGAGTTCAAACTGAGAGAAAAAAATGGGAAAAAAAAGTTTAAAAAGTATGATGGGTTCAGATTATTACTATGCTGGAAACCAGTCATCCATATAAAAAATGAACTACTGAAATATTGTAGGAGAGAAATATCAACCTTTCCCCCAGCTTGCTTAATCATATACATGGCAAAATGCAAGATTTCAAGTACATTAGCCATAAATGTTTCCCAATTTTAGAATAGAATACCTAACATTTATTGAGTTTCAACTGTATGCTTATTATTCTAAATTTTCTGCCTGAGACGTTTAAAGGTAGAAACTTGAATTTATTGAAAAAAGATTGTTTCATTGCCAAATAGTGCTTCTAAAAGTAAACTAATAACTACATTATTAAATTCATTATGGCATTTTATAATAGTAACACATTGTGATACGTCCTCTAACTGATGCTCACTGTCTGTGTGTCATAAAGAAGTTCTGCGGAGCCAGGCTTGGTGGGTCAGCCTGTAATCCTGCACCTTGGGAGGCTGAGGTGAGTGGATTGCCTGAGCCCGCGGGTTCGAGACCCGCGTGGGCAACCTGGCGAGCCCTCATCTCTACAATAAATCAAAAATCAGCCGGGCGTGGTAGCACACGCCTGTAGTTCCAGCTACTTGGAAGGCTGAGGCGGAAGGATCGCTGGAACCCAGCAGGTCAAGGCTATGGTGACCGGGAGCGGCCACTGCACTCCAGTCTGGGCCATAGAGGGCGACTCCAACTCAAAAAAAAAAAAAGTTGTTGCGTCAGTGTGGTAAAAACGACCAGGAACGTGAGTTGTCACTCCAGATTTCTTTCATTCCAGTTCTGGCTTTGCTGGTTGCTGGTTGTGTAATATTAGGCAAGTTACTTAATATTCTCCAGATCCCTCATTTTCTTCATCTGCAAAATAGGGACACCAGTATTGCTACCATCATTTGATGGTGGTAAAGGATGGGTAAGCTGTTTAGAAGAGACCTGGCACATGTTAGCGGCTCAGCACATCTTAACTCTTAATTGGTGCAGGAACGAGACATAAAAATCTGAACCAGTAACTAATCGTGAGGATGGAGAATGGGGTTGAGTTGAGAGATTTTCCAGTGGGATAAGCTCCCTTATTGTGCCATAAGATAAAGTATAAGTAATTAAAACTCCATCAGCCATAGAAAAAATAATCAAAACTAATAGAAGCTAATTTTCCAAAGGCATGCACGTGTGTATGCACATTTTACCTTCAAACTAAAAGCAAAACTCTCAGAATGAAACTTGCTACTATTTCATCCTCTCCCTTGGACTTTCTTTTCCTCCCACCTTAAAGAGCCTTAGAAAAAATTTCTTATTCTATGAAAGTTACACAGGGTTAAAACAGGTTGAAACAAAATCAATGAGTAAACGTGGGAAATAGAACTAAGACAAATAACGCAACATTGCAAAATCCCACAGTTAGGAGTGAACTTAAAGCTGATTTCTTTTTACTCTGAACTGTGGCAACACACATGCTTGGGGTCAGGGCCAGTAGATGAGGGAGGTTTGCTGTCTGGTTTTGCCTGGCCTTACTGCTGCTGCCGTCAAGCTGGCTGGCATTTGCCTATAAACAGCTGATATCTTACTTCCAGTAAATGTTAATGGTGGCTGCCACCACATGCCCACAAGCTTTATCAAATATTTATTGAATATGTAGTTTACGAAAAACAGCTACGGTACTTAAAACAGGCAAAGACTTATTTCTCATTTGCTCTACTATTTTGTAAAAATTGTCATTCAAATCCTAGGCAGGATATTAAGAGAAACATTGAATTATAATCTGGGCATTAACTGTACTGTTCAATCTGACAGCAACTAGTTACATATGGCTATTTAAATTTTAACTAATTAAAATTAAAATAAAAATTTCAGTTCCTCTGTTGTACTTGACATATTTCAAGGGCTCAATAGAGCTAGTGGCTAAATACTACGATGAGGATATAGACCATTCCATCATCTCACATACTTCTGTTATCCTGTACTATAGTGTTCTGGTCACAGTTCTAAAACTGATTTGATTAAATACATAGGTTCTATATCTTTTGAAATTTTCATTTTTATCCCTTTAAAAATGAGTGTATTCATTTTCTGTGGCTACTGTGACAAATAACCACAAATTTAGTGACTTAAAACAGATGTATATTCTTGCAGTTCTGTTGCTTAGAGAACCGAAATGGATCACCTGGGCTACAGTGTCATCAGGGATACATTTTTTTTTTTTAATTTGGAGTCTCACTCTGTCGCCCAGACTGGAGTGCAGTGGCTGCTC
>NW_007258460.1:137440-139907 GCF_000164805.1 Carlito syrichta | reverse complement strand
CCACTCACCTCAGCCTCCCAAAGGCGTGGGCTTATAGGCTGAGCCACTGAGCCCGGCTAGGGATACATATTTTTCTGGAAGCCCCATTCCTATTCCCAGTGGATACTAGAGGCTAACTACACGTCTGGCTCATAGTCGTCTTTCTCCATTACTGAAGTCAGAGAGTTTGGGCTAAATGTCTTCACAAAGCCATTTCTATAGTTCTTTCTCTTTTGCCTCCCTCTTACATTAATAAGGACTCTTGTGATAGCACTGGGCCCACCCAGATAATCCAGAATGAATTTAACATCTCAATGTCAACTGACAAGCAATCTTAATTCCTGTTGTGCCATATAACATAACATAGTCCTAGATTTGTGGAATTGAGACACGGCCATCTTTGGCGGGGGGAGATTATTATTTTACCTTCCATGATGAAAAAATATTTAATAAAGCATGGTGATTTTCCTTGAAGAGAAAGGCTACATAAATATATTACAGATAATTATTCACGTGTTTCTTAATTTAGGAATTCTGATTATATAATGAAAGAATTTAAATTAAATAACTACAAAATAAGATAATAATAGCTTATATTTAATATGCACCAGACAGTAAGGGCTAAGGTTTTAAAAATGTACATGCATGAACTCATGAATGAATGAGATATTAGAGACATTAATAGCACCTTCAGTGGTAGTGTGGGATAAATGAAGAAGAACATCAGGGATATCAATCAGGAAAGTGTGGTTCTTTTCCTGGCATAGACATTTACCTGTGCAATTTCTCTGGATTTAAATTTTTCAGATAGATGAAAGAAAGAGACCAGATAAAATTATCTCTAAGTTCCCTTCCAACTCTTACAATTTTCCTTTATGAATTAAGGTAGCTGAAGAGATAAGATCGCAAAAAAGCACAATATTGAATTATTCTGTATTACTGGAAAATAAAATAAGATAGAATGTATTAGAACACTGGAGAAAAATTACTTAACCAGACGGTAGATCATGATTTTATTTGTGTTACAAGATATACTATGTCTGAAGAGGTAAAGAAACTGGATAAAAACAGTCAAACTGAGCCTGGAACTGTGATGGAAAATACTTTGTTTTATTAAAGATCAAGACTGAAAGAGGAATACTGAAGGGACACTTGTATTTCCAGTTGGATTAGACTGACATTATTAGTCACAAAGATATTTAAATACATTTTTAATCCTCCTATCTTATTTTAATCAGGTGTGGGGAAAAAAGAATATTATTGCCATTAGAAGAGCTACAATTCTGTCCAAAGCCATCAGACTATAGGCAAATAAACCTTTGCACCCAACAAGGTTCATAAACAACTGAGACTTTCTTTGTTGTAGACATTTGCATGTGAGTTATGCAGTAGCTCACTGAAAGGTCATCTGAGATAAGAAGATTTTTCTCCATAAAATTAGGCAAGGAGAGGCTTCTTGAATAAGATAAACCTTGGGTTTAGGAGCTCTGAGGAACCACAAATTTCAGGTCAAAGTGTTTTAAAATCATTTATTTTCCCTAAAAGGGTGTTAATTCTAAGACTCCATTGAAATCATATAAATCTTTGGGCCAATGATACTCTAAATGTATTAGCAAATTAGCAGTGTTACGTATCTCAAAATACTTTAATTTAAAATACTTTAACTTAAGCATATGTATCTTTACTCAAAAACTACAGATAAGATTATGTATACTATTACTGGAAATTTTCACATATAGGGCTTTAAAAGTAATTAGCTAAAACTAGTATCTAACTATCTATCAACCATTCTGTCAATCTATTAATCTATTATCTATCTATGATATTCCATCTAAAGTTGTGCATCCCATTGAGCATGACACATCTATTGAATTCTTATCATAATTTGGAGTTTTTTCTCTGACACTGAAAAAAAAAATGCTCTCCCTCTTGGAGATTTTCTCTTTCTTTCATTGTCCCTTACTCTCATTTGATCATTTATTCATCTTTCACATTTTTCAAAAACTATTATTTGCAAGGTACTGGAAATACAATGATAAAGGCTCATATTCCATGAAGGTAACAGGCACCTGACATATTCATTGTAACAGAAAAAGCTCTATGAAAAATGTAGGTAAAAAGTATTATAAAAATGGAATGGAGAGGAACCTAAAATTTGAGGTAGGGAAGGGGTCAGTGTTGGCATTAAAAAGATATCACTTAAAATGCAATCTTTTATTTTCTGTTTTTATTTTAATTTTTTCCCTTATTTTAAAGATGTGGGGTATAATTCAGCATTAGGTACACAAATGTTCATAATGTAGGTACCTGATGATGAGGTGTGCCCCTCCCTCCCTCAACTGCCAATTCCACCCCTCCGTTGGTGGTTTTCCTCAAGTGCCAATCCCACCCCCTCCTTCCCTGGCAGTTTCCCACTACTGCCAATCACTTTCTTATAGTATTATGATAATTGTTCAAGGTCCACTTATGAGTTAGAACATATGGTACT